>NW_024884253.1:37809216-37871119 GCF_019232065.1 Centrocercus urophasianus
GTTCGCCGGTGCCCGTGCTGGAGGTAAGAGCCGTCGCGGTCAGTCCCGCCGCCGCTCTCCTGCTGGACCAGTGCTGGACCAGCACCGCGGGGGGGAGTGGGGAAGCGTGCGATCGCCTGACCTCACGGAAGCTGCACTTTGGGGATCCCCGGGCCGAGGGAGGGAGGCGGCACTCGGGCTTCACCGCCTTCAGCTGTCGCTGACTCCCGGTCTGCTCTGAGCGCGCCTCCCAACTTCCCCGCACTGCAGAGCTGTCAGCTCCCAGGAAGCCCCGTTCCAAAGTTAGAATTGCACCCCTGTTTTGAACAGAGGAAAAATGATTGAACTGAGAGGCAAATATCTCCTGCAAACTTTCTCGGGCGTGATGCCTTTCTCCATCCTTGCTCGGGTGGATGCAGTCTGTGCATAGGAACTGGTTCTGTCCTCTCGGAGGATGCTCTGTAGGGCAGAGACCTGTCCTTCTGACCGTGACAAATGGGGACAGTCCGAATGCAGCTGGCCGGTGCTGATCACAGACAGTGCTAGGCCAACGGGTCCCATCTACCATAGCAGCTTTTCATGCAAAGCTACCCAAAACACTTCTGAGCTCCTGGAGAGATTTGTGTGAATTAGGATGACGCAGCTCAGAAGGAATGAAACAACGGCTGTCTCATGAGTGGGCTACAGCCACATTTTTTCTCTTGACGCCTGCTAGAGACCCTACCAGAGGGAAATAGGGATGTGGGAAAGCACAGGAGTTTGGCTTCTTAACGATCTGCCTCTCTGGAGAGCACCCTTGTGGCTGAAACTGCTAGATTGCTCTCCTTTGACCAGTGGTCCATTTTAATGGAAATTAAGCATCTCGTTTCAGAAAACACTAACGGTATGTGAGAAGTCCAAACATCAGTAGGTGAATTTCTGAATGTTAGGGCGGACACTCGTGCAGTGTGGTCATTGCAGTCTGAAAAAGGCACCAAGTGGTCCAGTAGTAAGATACTGGAGTGTCCCCACAAGATTCCTGATTTCCTTCCTTTTTCAGAGGCAGCCCAAAAAAGATGTTGCAGGTTTTCAATGTGACTGGTCATGGGTGATTACTTGCTGAGGCTTAATTCTGTATGTGCTGCAGGCAAAACTTCAGTGTACACTTTTCAAGGAAAAAAAATGCAAGCAGGCTTTTTTCGAAGCACAATTGAGATGCCTTGCATATGTTTTCCTTTCAAGAGAATGAAAGACGTATAAACTTCAGAGCAGTGGTTGCTAATAGCAGGTGGCTTTGGGAAAAAAAAACCTTTTATGGACAATGGTTATCCCCACTTGAGATGTTTATTCCTAACTGTATGGTTGTACCAAGCCATAAGATATTTATGCAGCTTTGAAGAGGAATTTTCTCGAATTCATCATATATAATATATACATAATGAAGTTTGCTTTCTATTAATCATTGATTTTAGTAAATACACTATATGCTACAGGGGTGGGAGTGCAGAACATCCTTAAAAAGAGGAGTTCCCCACTTATCCCTGGTGCAGGTGCAGCGTCCTATGGCCAGACACCAAGCTAGCTTTCTGCAGCCCAGAAAGGACAAATCTAGAGTGTGAAAAATGATCATGTTTTCATATTTCTTCCTTCTTTTTTGAATTTCAAATGGCCAGGATAGAAATTAGCACCTGTTTTGATGGTATGTGTTGCTTTTGGGAGCAAAAAAACAGCAAAAAGGCTGTACTTATAAGTCTTCAGCCATTGTAACTCCAGCACAGGAGTCACCAGCACAGGAACAGTGGATTTCTGCTCTGGCTGGTGGGACCTGAGGGTCGTCTTCTCAGAACTGCTCATCTTCCCACCACTCAGGAGAGGTGTTATATTCAGCTGCATGCTGAGCCAAGCATTTAGGATCAGTTATATGTTTGGATTAGCTCCACTTGTTGCAGAAGGTGAAATCCCAGTGTCTGACATAGAAGAGAATTGAGCAGCTCATCTGCTTCTTGCATTTGAGACGCAAAGCATCAAGCACATAGAATCAAGTCAAGCATATAGAATGAAAAGTACTCCCATTTTTGTGTGTTTTGCTGTTTTCTGAGGATGCTGGATGCCAGGAGGGTTTAATGTACTTTCCTTCCTGTTCTTCTTTGAGGGCTGGCTCCAGCTGTAGCCTAACCCCACCATAATCTAATTCAACTCATTGATCTGCATCTTCACACACCTGTCTTCTTGTATTTTCATTCTTGGGACTTAGCTGTTCGTGTAGTGAGGAGAGCTGGCCTGGTGTGCTACCCAGTAAATTGCAGGAGCAGCTTGATGCAAGAGGCTGGAGCATAGGATGGGGGATGAAGTGTTGAGGACATCATCCTCCTTGCTGTGATGGCCCAGGCCATAACGAAAAAGTGCAACATCATGGGGTTTCTTCAGTGAGTCTAGAAACAGAAAGGTGAGATGCTGTCAGACATCCTACAGGTATCTTTCAGTTACAGATATATAGGAGAAGATGTAAAGCAAGACTGGTTGGTCTGCGATGCTCGATCTGAAAGTGCCTTGTGGCTCTGGCATTGAGCTATGTCATGGAAATAATAGCCACACTGCTTCATTGGGATTTGCTGGGAGGTCCTGGAACTAGGCAGAATGGGCAACCATTGAAATACGTTTGACTGAAATAACTGCACTGAAATATGTTGGACACTCAAACCTGCAGTGAGCTGTTGTGGACTCCTGCCTGGGAATGATTCTCCAAGTTTTTTTCCCCTTTTCTTAGGCATCAGAGATGTATCTTCTGTTGTGCACTTCTCATCCATATAAAGATTTGCATCATGTATCTTATAGGGTCATGAAAGGTGCTCACACTTGCAATAAAGGCACCAGTTTTGCCCTCACTTCAGCTGTCTTAACTTCATTCAGAAGAAACAATGTATTCCAACTAATCCAAAAGCAGTCTTCAACTTTGCTAGGATTTCTAGTGGGATTTTACTGAAAATACAAGTTGTTCCTCTTAGTTATTATAGCTAGTGGGACTGGATTTTCTGTCACAACATACTTTACCTGATTTGTGTGAAGTCTCTACTCCTGAGATGTTTTTTCTTATTTTCTGCTTTTTTTACTTTTACTTTATTTATTTATATATATATATATATATATATATATATTTTTTTTTTTTTAAAGTGCCTCGTATATTTTTCAAGCCTAGTTATGAAAGCTCTCCATGGCCAATTCTTTTCATAACTATGCCTAAGTTTCTGATGTGTGGTTTGTTTTTTTTTTTTTTTTGTTTTGTTTTTTTGTGGTTTTTTTTGTTTGTTTGTTTGTTTGTTTGTTTGTTTTCATGAAGAACCCAAATATATCTTTTTCACAAAGAGAGGATTCAACATCAAGTTATTTTTGAATATCGTGTTGGGGAACTAGAATAGTTCACCATTTTCCTGAGATTATCTTTGTTACCTTCATCCAAACACTTTCCACAGAACCTACATAGCTTCCATATACTTAGATTTAAAGACGTTTTGGGAAATAGTAATAAAAAAAAAATCCACTTTAACTATTCTTTCCCTGCATATTTCCCATGTCAGTGAAGAAATGAGCATCTAGACTTACAAGGGGAAGCGTGCTGAAATTTGTCTTTGTGCTGAGAGACCAGCAAGGCATTTTAAAACATTTTGATTAGTTATTTTTTAAGCAGTATTTATCTTCATTCCTTCACGCTTTCAGTTTACCAGTATGTTCAAATTAGCCTCCTGAATGTAACTAATTCAGATTTAGATTAACTTATTGGAAAGAAAATTTAGCCCTCAAACTATTTAAACTCTGTGGTTAAACTTAAGAGTTCAGTTTTATGCCAAAATTTGTTACACATCAGCAAAAGAAAACTGCACATTGTGCCATGATACAATGCTGTTTTAACCATTATTTGTAACATGTTACATTTGAAAGACGTTTGATTATTTATTTTAGTTTACAGTTGAATCAGAATCTCTTTTTGCTCACTTAAAAAAAAAAATCTCATGAAAGTGCAGAGACAGTTACAGTTGGAAGTCTCCAATTCTGCAAGACCTGCTGTGCCTAAGACTAAACTACTTCAGTGAGTGTAATTGCAGGTCTGGATTAAAAAAAGGATGCCACAGAAGAATGTAAACCTTGTCCCTAGGAAATGAAAATGTATGCCATGGAATAACACAGGGCTCTTTGTGATGTCTTTGTCTTCTCCAAGTATTCCTATTAATGTGTATTTTTAAAAGTGTACAGGGATACAGGAACATGAGAGTTAATAAAAATGACATTTTCCAAAATTATTACTACCAAAATTCAAAAATCTTTTTTTATCTCCTTATAGTAATCATTTTCTTTACTGTAAAGTTGGTGAGTATGCTTTTCTGGAAGTGAACAAGGCAGATGTATTCTGCTTTCAGAGGCTTAATATAACCAATATTCCAAATAGTTATGGAGTTCACCTTTCTTTACTGTTACTGGAGTGGGCCTGATGTGTGAATAAATCACGTATGTGATCTCACGGCATATGTGAGATCCAGTAGTTAGGGGAAAATATATTCTCATAGAACTAGCAAACTGAATGGATTATTTGATATAATTCCTCTCACCAGAACATCTATGGATGCCCACTAACTTGTGTGCTGGGAGCAGTATAGATGACATATGTTGCCCAGGCTAGTGGATATGAGATAGGGTAAAGAGGGGATGTAAGTTTTTCTCCATATCATATTTCTAAAATCTGAGCAATATCCAGTTTGGTAGGACTATCCCACTGATAATCAATGCCTTGGATGGTACAAAAATTAGGTGTCAGTTCTATCCACAAAAATGCAATTAGTCAAGGTAGTTTTTTTTTTGTTTTGTTTTGTTTTTTTTTATACACAATGTTTCATGAATGAGTCAAGAATGACTTTTCATTAATTATACTGATAGTATTTCAATCTCAGCCATAGTGGTGGGTTGTTAGAGTTAGGGTAGGATGGCTAGATTGCAGCTGGACTTGATGATCTTTAAGGTCTTTTCCAACCTGAGCTATTCTATGATTCTCAAAATTTCCATGATAAATTCTCCTAAGCAATTTGATATTCACCACTTTTTGACTCGTGATGTACTGTTTCCTGTCATAAGGGTACAGTTCCATACCCCAAAGTTTTATTTCTGACAAGTGCAAATTTGTAACGTTCTTTTCTCATCATTTTCACTATTTTAAATGGAATGACCCTGGACTTTTGTCTAGGACAGCTTCTACTTACCACAGCTGTTCCTTCCAGAATGTGTTACTTCTGTGTTAGTTCTCTAAACTGTAAGAGGTCAATGATCTTAGTGCATCTAGTCTACTTCCAGCTTTTGTAGTTTCTTGTTGAAGTCAGCCCAAATGCTGCAGAGCATATATAGTCTTTCAACCTTCCATTCAAGGGCCTGCATCTGTCATTATGTCTAGATCCTTCATGGATATGATGTCTATGACTTGTTTCACTGCTGCTACGTTTGTTGTCTTGTCTGCTTGGGTTCCTAGATGTACTGTGCAGTATGCCTTGTAATAGTGATGCTATTACATAATTGCATAAATAGCGATTTTGGCGAGTGTGTTACCAGCCAGTGGAGCTAGGCCACTGAATGGAACAGATCTGAAATCTAGGATAAGCCAGAGATTTCCATTACCATGGTAGGGAATGTTGAGCCATGGACCAACCCTGATAGCTTAAGAATGAGCAATAACAAAGCTATTTGCTACTGCAGTGTAATTACTATACACTTTGGATTTAAAAGTACAAGGGATCCATCAGAACAGTCCTTAAAATGAAATGTTTATATTAATTTTCAGGGGCCTCTGTTCTTATCTCCATTATGCGTAATGCAAACCAAGGGTCTCAACGCATGAACGTGTGCTATGCTGGCATCTGAGTGGAGAACCCTTGTGGATTTGCAGTAGACTGGACCGCCAGATTTTGCATGGCACTATACCACAGCAAGGGAAAAGAGATGATCTTTGCATATTAAGAATTTTTTTTTTTTTTTTGCTCAGCTGTTATGCACAAAAGTGACTTTTTTATTCATTAGGGAGATTTCTTCTGCTTTTCATTTCAGTCCAATTTTGTATTTGAAAAGAA
This sequence comes from Centrocercus urophasianus, assembly GCF_019232065.1. Classification (NCBI taxonomy): domain Eukaryota; kingdom Metazoa; phylum Chordata; class Aves; order Galliformes; family Phasianidae; genus Centrocercus; species Centrocercus urophasianus. Next base: position 37,815,279 of record NW_024884253.1, read on the forward strand.
ATACCCTGTATTTATCATGACAACAGATATTATTGCTAATATGGGAGATATTTTACTAATATGTTCAATTCTAGCCCCAGAAAAATGGCAGGTTCTCATCAAATTATACCAGATTTTAACTTGAAGTACACCAGGGCTCCTTCAATGTGTGGGGCAGTGAACAACAAATAAAACAGAAGTTTCACTTCAAAGTAGATCCAAGTGCTTAACTGTCTGTAATCCAGGAACTATGGCATGCATTTTGAATTAGTCTACCTTGGCGCTGTTCCTATGAACAAACTAAAGATTTGAAATATTTCTTTTTTTTTCTTTCTTGTAGGCACGAAGTTCTGATTATTATTAAAAAAAAAAATTAAAAAGAACAGCAGGTCTCAGTGTTTTACTAGTATGTTATTTCAGGTGTTAATTTACTGAAGGCTCTGAAGTGTAACAATGGTAGTACAGAAGTGTACAGGTTTGCACGACATTTATTGTCTAGTAGGTATCTTTTTGGCCTTGAAAATACACTCCCTCAATTCTGAAGATTATTTTGATTTTTAAATACATGTGTAAACACGGAGAAAAATTTAAAAAGTTGGGAAGTGCAAATGTATTAATATGTACATCCATAGGTATAGGCATGTATGCTTACGTGTACAGTTTCTATGTAGGATGGATAGACACTGGTAAGCTGCAGAAAGAAAAGAGAGGCTGATTCCATTTCTAATCTATATTGTCACTGCCAGCTTAGAGATCATTCTTGAAGATGATCTCTCTTAGTGATCAGAAAGTACTTTGGGAGGCAAGAGAGAATGTCTCCTCATTGCCTGTGCTATACCAGCTATCTAGAGAACTAAAATTTTCAGTAGTATTTAGTATTTTCCACAATAGTTTAAAAGAAAACACCTTAAAGATGAACAAATAGATGTGTATTTTTCCCCAGGTAGCCTTTTGTAAAATTTGGTTTTTAAACACAATAAATTAGTGCACTTTAATGTCCATAATAAATGCATTCGCTTTTGGTAAAAGCATTCTGTATTGAAGAATAACATTTTTTTCAATTCATTGCTTATATTTGGTTTTGAATATGAGGGAGAATATTAAAGCAGACAAAAAGATTATGACAGTTTGGAATGTATGCATTAAACAGAACAAGATTTTTTTTAATTGGTAGGAACCAAGTTTTCTGGGACAACTGTTCTTTTAGTGTCAAAGATTCAGCAATTAGCATGCACTCCCTGCCCAAGAGACCACAAGTGAATCTTAACTCTATTGAGGAGAACAAGTCAAACATGAATCTCAAAAATGAGAAGAAATCAGAAGATGCAATAGTGGAAAGCATTTTGCTGGCAAAAGAGCAGCTAATCACTGTTAGCTGATGGTTAGGCATTTCTCTTCAATTTAAGGATGCATACTTCATTTTGACACTTGTGAATTAGAGGTTACTATTTCAGTGGAAGTCCTACAGGCTATTCATTTGTGTTTTGGGGCATTTTTAATGTCGGTCAAGTGGAAAGCATTTGCTCTAGTCAGAGGATTGATTGAATATTGATTACATTTGAGGGTACGATTTTCTATGTCTAGGCTACAAACAACATTTAACACATGAAGGATCCAAGCATTTCATTGATTAGTGGCCATTTTTATATTATCCTAAATTTTACTATGTCTACTGGGCAAAAAATCCTTAATTGCTCTACTGTCTTTACTCAGGAGCACCTAAAAATGTGTTTGTTTAATACCAACTTTAACACCAATGGAAAATACTGTTTAGAGTTACAAATGATGGTTGCTTTATGAAATTAATACTTTGTTTTTAAAATACAATTAAAGTGGTGAAGTAATGAAAAAAAAGGAGCACAGCTTTGAATGCAAAAAATATGAAAACACTTTTGAATTATTTATTGTAAGTCTCTTAGATCTTTCAAGATCTCTTAGGTTGATCTCTTAGATCAATCCAAGTTAAGTTGGCTAGATTGTATTTTAGGACATGTGCTCTTGCGATATAGTCTGGAATCTATGGGTTGAAAATAAACATGTTTAATTTTGCATCACTAAAGCAATTATTGTAATGTTCCTTGCAGATCTTCACAGTTTTAGGGGCAACGTGAAAAAAAATCTAGTAAAGACCTTGCTTAAATTGTTTTCCTTTCTACCTGGCTGTGTAATATATAGCTGACAAGAAAAAGCAAAACATTACTGGAAATCAGTTAGACACATTTTTTTCCCATAACCCTTATTGTTTCTGATAGCAAGATATATGTGCTTCAGGAGAAGAAACATTTGAAATGAACTGTTAGGAAATGTGTACTCATCAGTATATGTGGCAGCACAAAACTAACAAAAATATTGAGTCCCGTTGGATTAAAATAGCTAAGAAAATAGCTGTGATGTTACTGCTGTAACTGTGATAACGTAGCTACTTCTTCACTGTCATTTTAATGACATAGCATGTCTAACATGAGATGCTTTTCATTTGCTGTTAAAATTTTAATAATTGACAATATGTGTGTTTATTTTTATTATTATTATTATTATTATTATTATTATTTTTAATCACATGCAAGACTGTTCATATCCATGGACACTTACATGAAAAAGACTGAGTAACCTAGGTCTGTTCAGCTTAGGGAAAAGAAGACTGAAAGGGGATCTGATAAATGTTGATAAATATCTAAAGGGAGATGGGTGGGAAATGGATGAAGCCAGGCCTTTCTTGGTGGTGCCTAGTAATAGGAGAAGGAGCAGTGGCCTAAAACTTGAACATAGGAAGTTCCATACTAATGTGCAAAAGAACTTCTTTAGAGTAAAGGTGACAGAGCACTGGAACAGGCTGCCCAGAGAGGTTGTGCAGTGTCCTTCTATGGAGATATTAAAGATCTGTCTGGATGCCTGCCTGTGTGACCTGTTGTAGGGTACCTGCCTTAACAGAGGAGTTGAACTCAATGGTCTTTTGAGGTCCATTCCAAACCCTGCAATTCTGTGATTCTGTGGTCATAATATCCTACACATAGAAGGAAATAAAGTTTACTTTCATATGCTATGCTTAGGAGAATCTCAGAAACATACGTTTAAGAATGGTGTTTTAATTTTGCTTCCATCCAGCAATAGCCTCTTCTGTCTTGGCACAGTCACAATAGCCACAGCTTTGAACCTACATGCTGGAAACAGTCCTGTGACTGGAGCTTTCACCCACAACACTCATGTGGGCTACTGTAGGCAGCTGTTCATACTAGTGATATGAAGCTTAGGCTTGGTGTCAGCCTCGAGTGGAAAGAAGATATGTAGTGACATCAGTTTTAAAAATCAGAGAGACATAAAACCTCCTCAGTTCCAGGATGTGGAAAGAATTTTCTGTAATTTTGCTTAAGGCCAGTTCTTTTTACCTGTCAAATTTTGGCCCACTGAAATGTATGGTTTGCGTGTATTTTACACTTGCTTATGTTTCTCCAAGGGAAGACCTTGAATATCAATGTCTAAATAGTTCATTGTTCTTGTTGCATTTATATTTATCTCTCAAAATATTTAGATGTCAGTTGTCATTTCTAAGATATATCCTTGCATAATTATAAAGAGTAAGATGACCTTAGCCTGTGCATGTATATTCACTGGAAACACCTTTAAGATAGTGGTTCAGAACAAGCGAGAATCTGTAAGTTATTAATCTATTATGATAGTTCTGAACCTGTTTCAATTCAGACAGAAATAGAAATGTTTCTAAAATTAGGATAGGAAATTGAAATAAACATTACCATTTGTATAGCAATCAAATTGGAGTCTATTCATCTTTCAGAAAGACCAAAGCCTGATTAAGCTCTGGTAAACTCAATTGCATTTCTTTTCACTCCAATAGAGTTTGCCTGTGTTCTGAGTTTGACTTGTATGCAGTTGAGCACATGTCATCAGCTTTCATTCAAATGATTTAACTAGTTCATGTATTCCTTTTGATGTATTGCAGCTGTTCTAGTGTTTAATTTATGTAAATATTCTAGAATCTACATTTATTAGCAGCCTTGGTAGCTGAAAGAGAATACTTGCCTAAAGATTTGCAGAATTGCAGAAAGTGAATTTCCTCTTCACGTTTATCAGAATCTAGTCTCTGTATCTCATTCTCAGAGTGATACTGCCTTCAGTCAAGAGCTTTTCAATAACTTTCCAAATATGATTTGGAGTCTCTGGATTCAGCTGTAATATCTGCCTTAATAGTTAAGTGATTTCAAGTAGCTGATAAATGAATAGAAGTTGTTATTTGGTACAGAAAAAAGATCTCTGAATAGTAAAAATATAGCTTCAGTAAATTAATGCCTCAAATAGTCAGTCTATATGTCTCATTATTTTTGATGAATTATCCTTTTGTATTTTAATGAACAATTAGCATTATAATACATCTTTCCTCTTGGAAAGAACAAAATATGTATTCACAGCTTAGTGTTCAATATAATGAGAGTTTCATAATACCATACAGTTTGCCATTTGAATTGCTTGAGGAATAACTTAGCCTGCTTATTTGGATCTCTTAGGGAAAAGGAAAGTTTGCCTAAACTCATCAACAGGTCTGTAATTGTTTTGAGACTTTTCTTTTGCTTTTCAAAATAATTATGTATGTGTTTTCTGTGTTTGCACATCTGACGGGAGGAAAAGAAGAAAAATTGTTATTTTGAATTGCACATAGTGCTTGTCTGTGTTTGTGTTGCTGTTCAGTGGGCTTGCAGTACAAACTATAGTTGCCAAATTTTTCAAATATAAAACTTGTCAGGATCAATCTCTATTTATATTTATTATAGTTCTGATTTCTAGTGCTATCACTAATTGTAATGGCAGAAAAGTAACCATATACATCAGATTTGGCTTACTTCTTGATCTCACAGCATTTTCTGGTAGAAATAGGGATTTACATACAAGAAAAGAAAAGAAAAGCCATGTTCCTTAGTGTTCTTTGCCAAATAAATATAGAGGTTTCCATAGGCAAGGATTAACTAATACAAACATGCTTTCTGAGCAGCTACTGAAGAATTACTAATAAACATAATTATAGCTGAGTTCAAGATATTTAACCTGGTAAATATATCCTGTTATGATTTCATTATGTTTGGCTGAAGTCTTATGAGAGGCCAACACTTCAACCTCATTGTTCAAGTCCTAATGAATTATTGGAAAGTGGCTGATTATAAAGCAATGAATTAGAAGGGACCACAGCATTATGAAAACTGCTGTCTTTGATGTTGTTTAGCTCCCAAGTTGACTCATTTTCTTGGCCAGAAATCTTAGTGTATGAAGCTGTACGCCTACCTTGCTGGGCCATTATATGCCAGTGCATGTCTACCAGCCAAATGTGGTAGGTGGTTATTTAATGTATCTTGTAAGCATTCAAGGAACCTCACATCTTAGAATATGGTTCTGCCCAGAAATGGAACACAACAGTATTTTGGCTAAAGGGGATGCTGATCTTCTGAGGCGTTTTATTGATGATGCACCTTAGATGGATCTTCAATTGTGCTCCTTCTGTGGTATTTCAGAAGAGATACATTAGATACAAAATATTTTGGATTACTTAAAATTAACAAATTTGTCTTTAATTTGAAAAGCTAAGTATACAGGCTAAGAGTATTTTGAATATGGTAACCAGAGTTGTAATCAAGCCAAACTCTTTCACATAAGAAGATGGCTAAGGTTCAGAGAGTGCAAAGGAGGAGGAAATAACATGAAAGCAGGTTTTGCCAGACAGGTAAAGTCTTATTCATGCTGGGAGAATCTCCAGCTGGGAAAATCCACAGCTGTTATGGCCTTTGTGCCACCAGAATAGAAAAAAGGGTTAGCTCAGAGTGGAGAATCTGGCTCAAAGAACTTAAAATAAATATCAGATGTCAGAGCTGTGACTTAATTGTTTAGCTAAGTAGATCATGTGAATTACACACAGATTGAGGACCTGTTTTTGCTTCTGTTGAAATCAAGGAGAACAGAATCAGGCTATGCTCTCCTTCCAGAGTTTTTCAGCCATCAAAACCGTTACTTGAGAGTATGACCTTTTCTAGAATCATTTTTATACTAGCCAGAAATCCTAGAGAGCTGCTAGTACACAACTACTTTGTGTTTTACTACTGTAAACAAAAGTTAAGACTTTAAGTATTTCCTTGTCTGCTTTTGGTTTTTATTTCAAAATTTGACATGCAGACAGTGGCTTCTAAGCCTCTAAATATGAAAAGTGGAATTTCAGATCCAGGTGTCAGTTTCTGATAGAAGGCAATTTCAAAGACATACACTGAGACATATATGTATTTTAGTGCATTCTCAGATTGAAGCACTGACTATCAGAATTACACCTATGTCCAAACTCAAAGCATTTCAGCATTTTAGAATTTTCTATTAAGTAGAAAAAAAAATGTGTTTAATTATGGAGGCTTTGCAGGAGAGAGTAAGGAATCAGAAGAAAAATGAAAAGTTGAAAGACTCATTTAACTATAATCAAATGGACTCATCTGATAATCTTACATTCAGGAAGAAGTGAAAGATTTTAGGAGAAGTCTTCACATGTGCAGCTGTTTTTGGAAGAAAGTAGCATGCAGCTGTTACCTGTCTAAGAGCATTCTTGTAGCTTTACTGACAGGGAAATATTAGTTAGACAGGTGACAGACAGAAAAGTATCTTGTAAGATCTAAAGCCAAATTGCAGGCTGACATGTATTTCTGCAAATTCTGGACAGATGAATGAATGTTGGTACAGTGAGTAACTGATGACATTATAAATGGAGTAAAAAGACATTACTTAGCGTCATATTTTTGGACATACCTGGAAGATGCTGGTGGAAATATTCTGATTCAGGGAAACCTTTTACTGCTGATCTCTGCGTTCACGCTTCAGAAGACAACAGAGGGAGGCAGTGAGGAGGGGGCTGGCAAACACCTCTGTCTCCTGGCCAGACAATGTTCATAATGTCCAAGCTCATGACGATAATAATAATTAAAGTAATACTGTTAGTTCAGTCTTCTATCCAACGTGATTTCTCTTTCTAAGTATATTTTCTGGACACTTAATGAGCAATTACTTTCTCTTCACAAATGGTAAGTTAAGCAAAGGAAAATCAAAGCAAGGGTGGATCAAAGAGAAGAGGAACAAAACATTATCAATATTGAAAATCCAGTTTACAGCAGGTAAAACTCTCTTCCCCATCCCCTGTATGCCTATCCCAGCCCTTTAGATGCGATTAAATGCTGCTTCTGCAGCTCGGCTGAGTTAGCTTCCTTCAGCCTCAGGTTATGTCCTTCCCACAGCTCAGTGCCCAGGCTCAGAGGAGCCAACTGTAGGGATAATCTGTTGCCCTTAAGAGGGTGTTGGACTGGAGGCTGGCAACCTCTTTCAGGCTGTAAATAGTCATTGCTCTGCTGAGGTAGGAAGGCCTCCCTGGAATTACTGTTCATGCCGATAGTTGTCTTCATAGCAACGATTGCTGTTAACTATTCCTGTCGCTCCCTGCTCCCACTCACAGCTTGGCGGAGACCAGCCAAAGCAAGGAGACCAAAGGGAGTGCAATGAAGCAAAATGCAATACATGAGTAGAGCATGGGCAGGTAACAGTGCAGATAAAAGATGTCTGGATTCTTCCCCTAAATATGAGGTCTTTATCATCTTCCCATGGCTGAAAGCTTTTCTACTTCTCAGATTTCTGGAGGAACTTACCGAAAAGTAGGTTTCCTACCCAGTTTCTGAAGAAGCGATGTAGGTATGGGTGAAGACAGGAATCCTAGGTAGATGCCCATCTCCTAGTATCCTGTGTAGGTGCCACAAATGATTCAATATGAAAACCAGATGTTTCCATTCCTGTTTCCCTTACTTATATTCTCCTATTTCTGGATGTGTGTTCCTGTCACAAGAGCTTTCATTTTTGTATGCTACTATGATGTGTATTAGAGGGTGAGATAAACTGAGAAAACATGAGCAGTTGTGGTGTCTCAAAGATAGTCCTGCAAATTCAAGTCAAAAAGTTGGATTATAAGAGAAAGAACTTATGCTTCCCAGGTAGAAGCATCATAAAATGAAAAGAAACAAACTTAAGTAAAATGTATATTTTATGTATAAAATATATTTGTTTTGTTTGCTCTTATCATTTTGATTTAATGAGTTTCTGTTGACAGACTATTTTCACCTGAGGCTCAAAAAAGGCAGACAGAAAAGTTTGTCTCAGAGGACTTTGTATCACCTTCAATTCCTTTTACTTGTATGAAAGAACTTGGGTGTCTCGCAGATTGTGCTTGAGAGATCTGTATTGTCAAGTGTACCTGAAACTAGCTATAATAGTGTAGGAGTGTTGACCTGGACACTGCTTTCACTGTGGCCTGTGAGAGCCAGTAGGGATGTACAAGGGTATGGGACTAAAGTTCTTATTTTCCTAAAAAAGAGGGCAGTCTTTACTTTTGTTTTCTTTCTACCACAGGTGAATAAAGGGGTAATGGCAGCAGTGAAGAAAACATAAAATTTTTATTTTCCCTCATAATCAAAGAATGAGGAGCATTTTCTCATACAAATGAGCACGTGTGCCATTTGAGACAGCAGTGGATGGCAGAATTATGCTCCTGGTATTTTGGAAAGAAAAATTTGATACATACAGGCTATTTGAAATATATCTATTTAGTTATGTGCACCAAAATTTAGTTACCTTTCATGAAAACAGTATTTTACAATTTGAAAGATCTAAAAAGGAGCTAGATAGTAGACATTCTTTTCATAAAAAATATGATTAAACAAAATAGATTAAAAAAAATAGATTAAACAGGAGAACAGTACTTGTGAATTTGCCCTGTGCTAGAAGTGTGTAAGGAGCTATGTTCTGAATTAATTTGGGAACTAATCCTATATAATGATTTGGGAATAAAAGAATGAAGGATTTAACAAGAAAACACTATAGCAAAAAATGTATTTCTTCTCAGCATGTGTTTTGCATGTCTCATAGAATCATAGAGTTACTCAGGTTGGAAAATATCACAAAGATCATCAAGTGCAACTGCAACCTAAACATTCTACCCTAATTCTAACAATGTTCCACTAAATCATGTTCTTGAACACCATATCCATAATCATCATACATTTACAAGCTTACATAATCTTCGTGTAATACCTAGCATTTCATTATGAAAAGCCCTGTAAGAGTTTTAGCAGAGGGGACTCCTGAAAATATTCTGCTGTCTGCACCATAGGCCATTGCTTAATGGGGATAATGTCAAGCAGATGAGGTAGTTATCTGTTGAATTCAAGCAAGTTTCTCACTTAGAATCATATGGCTGGATCCTACTGGATTTATTAAATACAGCCATCTGCTACTTCAGGCAACACCTCCTAGACTCTTGTTCATCCGCTTTTCAAAGAACCAGAATGTTCCTACTTAATGCAAGGCTTTTCTTGCTTATCAGTTAGCAGAGAAAAATAAATATCCATTTTTCCTTGAACTTCTAAGTCACGTTAGCCATTCTTTTTTATGTGTGATACTATCGATATTATGTTATAAAATGTACAGAACATTCTGTACTCTTCTATAAAGAGTGTTGCTAAAGATTATACATTCAACTGAATTAAATCCAGTGTCTAAAGTTAGGCATGTGTTTTCTTGGCATCCGCCAGACATTCTCAATAATAATAAAGCTGAAAAAAAATGTAGGTCCGAAACAGCTTCATTATTTCCTTGCAATTGCATTAAGGAGGTGTTGATGAGTGAGGAAGACTATGCAGCTGTGACTGAGAGTTTAATTTACTATGCTTTGAAGAAGCTGTGCTTATTTGTTTATACGATGCAAAGAAATCATTTGTAGAATCCTTTGTGTTGTGTTTTGTTTTTTTTTGGTTTTTTTTTTTTGTTTGTTTTTTAAATGCTTAGTATTCATAATACTGTAATTTTGGTAGGACTAAATAGATGCAGTTACTCTCCTATAGACTTCGCATGAATATTAATTCCCTGGGTTTAAGGGAATTACTGATACAGATATTCTTAGCAGAATGGGCAAGAAATAGGTGATGTCGCTGAATGGAGTCTCTGGAATAAGAATGAATGTCTGGCTTTATGAGTGGTGGATTGACACAGGGAAGAGAGGGCAAAAAAGTAGAAATAATCAATAAATGCCTGACTGAGACTTTAGAAGCCAGTTTTTCTTTTTATGCCCACCTTTAGCATATTTATATATTGATTTTTTATAATGTAGTGCTCTTGCCAGCAGTGACTGACATAGCGGTCTGGATCAGCCATAATGAAAGCAGGTCCTGTTCAATTTTCACTTTACAGTCATTGTACTTTTAAACTGACGGATGTCACATCCCACTTCATCACTCAAGTTCCTAAAGAATGTTACAGAATAAAGACTTCATTTTAAATTTGTAACACCAGATATTTTATTCATAACTAAAATTGGGAGCATGTGAAAAGATACCAATTACTCAGCATATAAATGGAATATATTTTGTCATGCCCACATCAGAAAAATATTACTGGAATGAACATCAGGGAAAGTAAACTTTCAGTCACCAGTTTAAGTTTAGAAGCATAGACTGAGTCTTACACATGTAAATAAGCATGAAAGCGGAACTAGCATTTAAGTACTTAACTAATGAGGTACAATTAAATATCACAGAGCATTCCAAATATTCTCTACAAATAATGTCAAAATACTAAACAAAGTTTTCACAGACAGCAGATTAATCTAAGGAGATTAGAATACTGTTTATGTCTACTCTTGAACTAGAAGATAAATTGACCTAGTCATTAATATGAATTCTTAATTGCAACCTTTAAGCTCTAGATCAAGGTTTGTATTGTGAGAATTGAAAGGACTGCCTTGAGGTGGGAATTATTGGGAAGACTACTAAACTCAGCTTCTAGAGCAGAAAGGTATGTGTGAGTACATTCAGCATACTCTACATTCAGTAGATGGCAGTGGTATGCAATTGTAGATTAATTCAGGATTTTCTCTTGAGCAGACACTCTCATCTATGTGAAAACAAGTAATGTTCTGTTTATTTCAGTCTTTTTTTTCCCCAGCAAATACTAGGATAGCAGGTCATTTTTCACCTGCTGGAGCAGACAAGGATATAAATGCTAGAAATCTTTGCTAATTTACTGTAATCTTCATTACACAGCACTTGGAAACATCTGGTAAGTTTTGAATTTCAAACAATGGTATTACATAGGGAAAGGAATGCATCTGTCTGGATCATTGACTCATTTTCCATCTATGCTCTGTGGAACTTAGTATGTACACATCAAAGTCTCAAAATAAAAGTATTCAGTAAGTGGGAAATGTGTGTGTTATTTAACAGAAGTAGTAACATGGTGACGTCCTGGAATACTGAGTACAGAAATAGATTATTTTCCCTTGCCCGCAGGAGCAAACTGCAAATCTGTTGGAGGAAAGCAATGTGAATGTTTGTGTGTGTTAACAAACAAATTACTGAAGTAATTAGAAATTATTATAAAGCTTTCAATTATGCAAACTTAGGAAAACCAAAGCAAAAGTATAGTCCATGTGATAGAAATCACAGGCGAAAAGATTAAAGAATGACTAAATTACATTACCTAAGTAGATATTTTCTTATATGGCAGTTATTTCTAATACAATTAGAAAATGTTTAAAGGTTCATGATTGTTAGTGATGAAAGGATTTGCTCTCTGTTGCATAAAGCAGTGTTTATTCTTTACTCCCTATTGAAAAGTACAATAGAAAACACATTAAAAACATCAGTCCATGAGTTGTAACACAAGCACACATTTGTCTTAAGTGTGTGGATTACTTTTGGACAGACCTGATTGTCCCTGGGAAGGGAGTTCAAACATCTCATGCTTTCAGTAATGTACTCTATTTCTCTGATGTATCAGACACCACCTGATAATCCGCAGAGACTTCAAAATCTGTATTAACATGGCTGTTCTTTTCAGAATAAAAAGTGATACCATTCCAATTGCAATGGAATAGCAGCATTTTAAACTCTGTTTCCATCATAGTCAAAGCTGCTGGACATCTCCAGTTTTGTAGATAAGAACTTTGTCCTACCTAGACCTAACAATAAAAGTTTTAATCAAGTTGGTCACAGCCAAAGTTTAAGAATAAATGAAAGTAGAAACTGAGGCTTTTCAATTGGTCAGGGTACAAAAGAAAGCAGTATGTATTAATTAATTTGACTCTTCTTAACATGAGTTAGGAGCCGTCCTCCTATGCACTATGAAACTGTGGTGTGGCAAGTGCCTTAGTGAGGAGATGGGACTGATTGCTTGTGACAGCAGCCCAGAGTGGTGTCAGTGTAGAGGAATACTTGAATCAGAATTTCTAGGTGCCCCATTTATTCACAGGATGTTTTGCTACATGTAACACTGACTGTAGTCAGATATCTACAGTTCAGTCAGCACTACAATATGCTCTTATAGGATGGAATGTTACTATTCTCTTTTCCCCACCAGGATGCCTTATGTTTGTAGTCTTTTCTATTTTACTTGTTGATCTGGAGAAAGACCTTTAAATATTTTCTTTTTTTTTTCTTTTTTTTTTTTTTTTTTAAATTTTATTGAAGTTGTGCATTCCTTCCTACAATTTGCAGAAATCATTACAGAGTTAAATTAAGGAGTAAAGAGTATCTTAATTTTGCTTTCTTATGTATTTGCTTTTAAGAACTACTTTTGCAGAGGTATCATTTATTTTTAAGAGATATCATGTTGACGAATACTTTCATCCTGGCATTGCAATGTTCCATTCATTCATCTTTCAAGTATGTCTCTTCACTGGATATTTTTCTCTTGTTTCTGTCTATTTTCATCTCTATAAATTCTTCTGACACTTTACCAGTTCCTTTATGAATTTCCATTTGAAAGATCACTATCACTTTTATCACCATACATTATATTTTTCCATGAAGTAAAAACATCTTGGCATTGCTGCAAGTATGCAAGAAGGGAAGAAGGAGAGGTAATTCCTGAATCCTTCTCTGTTTCTGAAGAATGGGCAGAACATGTATTGACTCAGAATGGATTTATCAGTATGAATGTAAAACAGATCAGGATCATCATATGATATATTAAGATACATTACCACTCCTGTTGATCATATCTTGAACTGTGTTTATTTGCAAACAAATTTCTATGAGCTTGTAATCTTTTGGACTGCCTGGCTGACTCTATTAATAAGTGACTCCTTGAAGTGCAGAACAATGTAAGATTCAGAAAGGCCTGTTATTCCAACATGTGACATGCTATCTATAACTGTGGATAGTCTGAGTTAACAATGGATATTCTGAAAAATGGAAAATTACTAAGCCTGGCTAAAAGTGCCAGGCTTCAAATACTCTAACTGAAGTGTGCTATGGAGAGTACTTTAGCATCGTTAGCATTTAAATCTGACAGATACAGTTTAGGTAGCAGACCAAGGGATAGGGCTAACTAATGTCACATTCCCTTGGATACACATGCATTTTCCTGAAACACTTACTTGCCTTGGAGAAGTTTCCCAGAAATGCTTTAATGTTCATTAATTTTTGTAGGTTTTTAGAATGAGTCTAAAGAATCCCCCCAGCTGATAAAAAAAAAAGCAATCCAATGCTCTCTCCTATGGTACATATAGTGGTTGTATTTTAGCTTTTGTAGGACGATTTTGAAGGTGGATTGAATGGATTGAATAAACTGCCTCTACTCAGTATTTCCTGCTCATATGGGTTTCTTTGATTTTCCTATTTCTTTTGTATTTTTGCCCAGTGTCACTTCACAGTGTTTTGATTTCAACAATATATTGCCGATCTATCTTCTTTTATTACACGTTGCTGCTTTTCATTTGTGAAATTAACATTAGAGGAATTTAACTTGCTCTGTGAGGATGTGAGCATGCATTGCAAGAACACATATAAGATGTCTCTCTTCATAGGTGATATGTACCACGTGAAGTATGACTGGAGCAACTAAGAACAGGCTAAAAGCCAGAATAAATTAGCATAGATGTTCTGTCTTGATGATCTTTCATTACCTGATAAAAAATCCTGTATAGAGTTGTGATCCTGCTTCTGATTGCAGTGTGATCTGGTTGGGAGTCAGTGATAACTATTCCTTTCTTATGTTCATTAGTTTGATATGAATTGTAAGTTCTTTCAGACCTCAGCCTCACAGTTATGCACAGTTGGGAGAGCTTCCCTATGTTCAACATGGACAATTCTAAAAACCTGTTTTTGATGAAAAAGAAGTAGAGAATAAATATGGAAGAAATAGTTTTTCTGGTCATAAGCAGTACTGAGGTCCTCATATGCTGCTAAAAGACAAGAAAAATTATTGTGCTTGTGTCAGGCTGCCCATGCAGTTAGAGCAAGCAGACAGAAGTGCCATTGACCTGTACTGCCTGTGCTTTTTATACAAATGAACTTGGGTTGTCTTTGTGGAGGGCTAGGGTCTCACCAATTGCATTTCAGCAAGCAAATGTATTGTACCATATGAGATGAAAATGAACGCTTGAAGAAAGCTGAGGCATGGGCACATGTTGAAAGGATGATTGCCTGGAGGGCTGGCAGCTGCGGCAGGCAGGCAGACTTGTCCAGCCCCTGTACCACACATACTGACCTAGTTTTCTGATTGGGATGGAGAAAACCCGAGCCAAGAGAAATTGCTTGTAGGAAGCAGACCCTGCAGCCTTCACCCTCAGCTACAGCTGCTGTGTGTGTCTGAAATGCTGACCTTCTTTTCTCAGCATCATATCTTTTATCTTGGTTTGCTGCCTACGTATTGAAGGGTGGGGTTTTGGTGTTCTGTCACCTTTGATATAGAAGGACATCTTCAGTCCTGGTTGTATTATAGATTTTATTCCTAAAGGATTTTACAGGGCAAAATGTGGTTACTGTTCTCAGAACAAATTCTATAGACTTTGAAAGAGCCTGGCTTCTAAATGTTGTTTGTCAGAGCCAGAAGCGGTCTGCTTTTAGCCCAGCCTTCACCAGGGTTCAGCTGTTCCTTTTTATTGGTCTACTAGGGGCATCCCATTAAAAACTCATCCAGATGGTTTCACTATTATCTTTTCTTATGCTTCATTCTGAGCACAATTTTAAGGTTCCTGATGTTTTATGTCAGTAAAATTCTATGTTTAAAGTTACAAGGGTTGATGTTTCATTTGAAGTAAGGAAACAAAATAAATTTATGTCATTTAAAACTGAGATTTTCAAGGAAATTTAAGTAAACAATGTGTGCTCATCTTGCTGAATTCCAGTAGTACTTTAGCATTTTAGGTTAAAACTCCTGCCTAAAACTACACTCGTGATCTCTGGGAAACTGCCTTAAAGGCAGTGGTAAGAATTTGTTTTGGCAGATAATAAACATCTTCCAATAGTTTGAAGGAGAACTTATATAAATGGCAAGGAAATATTTTTAGTGAATAAATATGCTTAGCTTCAGGTCCTAAGGTTGAGAAATAATCAATTCATTGCATTAGTGCTAAGAAAAGCATTTCTTTTGAATCAACATGTAGTTGACGTGGTTTGTCTGCAGTAATAGCTACAACTACTGAACAATGTTCTATACAGTTTTTTAGTGGAATATGTATAAGAGTTGGAATAAATGTACCAATTTTAAGAATATTTACTTGCAACAAAACTTTCTGCTATAAGTTAGAGGCAATGTCCCATTGCAAAAAAAATCCTAGTGAGTGGAGTTATTTTGTTAGGTCACATTTCTGTTCTTTTTGATTCATTTGGCTGTTCTGAGACATGTACTTCCTATTTTACTTTTTGGAAAAAGTGCCATATATGAAAAGGAGTTATTTTAAAATACACAGTATTTTTCACAGGAGAGGAGTACTATTTTTTGATTAATAATGGTGATAAAAACATATGTATAAAAGGTCTGTGTACAGTTATAAAAATAACCGTATCTGTCACAGTTGATCTGTAGGAAACTTTTATTCAAAGGTATTTATTATTTCAATAGCCAGTGTAGTACTTTGTTTGTATGTAGGTATTTTGCATAATTTTTTCATGTACTCAAACAATTGTCATTATATGATACCACATTTTCTATTATTTATGGTCTTTCTGACTGTACAGATCAACTAAGTTCTATGATGTACAGAAATGGTTGACAAGAAATCTGGTAGTGCGTGTTGTAGGATGCAGCATCTAATATTCTGCTGTGAATTAAATAAAATATTTCATAATGCTGTTCAGAGAAAAAAAAAGGTAAGAAAAAGAAAGGAATGCAAAAGCACTTGGGTTAATTTGAGCAGTTATTGCAGAATCACAGAACGTCAGCGATTGGAAGGGATCTCGAAAGATCATCATTACTGTGGCTCTTTACAGAAGATTTCTTGTCATATCATGATATTAGTGTTTTTACTTTAATTCATACTACATAGATATATTTGTTTTCTTCTCTCCTCAGAAATTTTTCCAAGAGATTCCAGTCTAAAAGACAAATTCATAAAACATTTTACAGGTAAGCAAAGTTGCTTGCTCTTAATTTACCCCTATATGAATATTCTAAGTAGCCGTAGGAAGAGTCACATATTAGATTTCTTGAGCTTAATGAACCAAGTTTCACATCTGTAAAATTCCGATTCTGTCATTTAGCACTAGAAAATTTAAAGAACTCTAACCATGTTTTGGTTTCAATCTCTCTTTAAATAATTGAGATTAAAATACCTTAAAAACACAGTAGGCTAAAACATTAATGATTTAGAGCCCAATGTTTCATTTTTATGATCCTATTGCTACTTGTTGATTTGCAGTTCATTTGCAGTTACTGAATGTATATGTCTATGTCCTACATATCCACATGCAAACATTTTGTGGTATGATGTTAAAATACATCATCACCTATCTACTGTCTCTGGCAAATATTTCAATGACAGAACTTGGTAGTACATTTTTAATTTTAAATATATGTTTTTCTATAATGTCTGTCAGTCTAGCATATAAATTTTTAAGAGTGCTAATTTTAAAGCTCCTAGTGGGACTGCATGCATCTTTCAGATCAAATCTATATAGCTGTATAATTTTTTTTACTATACTGGTAAAATACTTTTTATCTTCTATATTATGATATTTATGTGTGGATGCTTGTTTTAAAATAGCAGACAAATAGAGTAAAGAAAGGTTATATCAGTGTAAATGAATTAAAAAAACCATTAACTATGTTAGATACAGAAGCTTAATATGAATACAGTCAAATACTTGTATGTGAAATTTGAAATGTAGTTGTATAGCTACACTTGTAATAGTTACCTTTTGTACTTTATTTTGTAACTACAGGAAAAAATACTGTACTCTTTGAATGTAAAAAAAACAAGCTCAAAAAAAAAAAAAAAAAAAAAAAAAGTGCATTAAAGTGCTTGTGCTGATTCTTTACTTTCTAGTTCCAAATATTCTGAAAATCAGAAAAATGAATATCTGGATGTACGGCACGGCAAATCTGTTAGTGATTTTAAATGTTACTGGGATTAGTGAAACTAAAACCTGGAGAAAGAGATGTCAGTAGGTGCATGAAAAAGAGAATTGGAAATTTTGGACAGTCCATGGCAAGAAAGGGAAGAATTTGTTTTTTCCTTTGCATGGAAGAAGGGCCTCAGACCTTCAGGATAAGCACAACAGTAAGAATCTTTCTGCCAGCAGCTCACTGCAGACTAATAGCATCCACAGGAGTGGTGCTACACCCAGCTGCTCCTTCACTCTTACAACAACAAAAAAAGAATAATTATGAACCTTGTCATTTTCAATTCATATGAAAAAGAAAAGAAAGGAACATATAGATTTGAACTTTGCTATTCTTTGTAGCACAGGAATACTGGAAGATTCTATTCTGAGGACGGCAGACAAGAAAGTTTTGTTTGAATTAATAATTAATGTTTCCTTTTCATTTTTAACTTTGGAAACTTTTCAGCCACCATAACAATCTCAACATAAGAATCTGAATAGGCTAAATGATGACTACGGAACAAGTTCCTTTGCTCAAAATCAACAGCAAAAACAAAACAGCCATGAGTTTTACAGAAGGTATTTTGAGAATACTAAATCACAGAAGTGAAAAAGAGCAAAAAGCACTTAGAGGCCTGTTTCTGGAGCAATTTATTAAATTAATGTTCTTTTTCTGCAGGGGTAGTTGTCATCAAAATTGTTGAAATTACTTGACTAAGAATAGCTGGAATTAATAAGGAAAGCAGGTTCATTCCAAAATTCTTGGAAGTTTATTTCTTTTTTGGCTCAGGATTGCTACATCTTTTTTTTTTTTATTGTTATTATTTTTATTATACTCTTAGGATCTCCAGTGACGGGGTATTCTGCCTGATTTTTCTTTTCCACAGCTTTATTAGATCCTCTAATCTTTTGTCTTTTTTCTTATACAGTCTACATTTATTTTTCTTGATTCTGTTCAAATCATTATCCTTTTTCTATCTACCTTAGTTAAGTAAACTATTTCAAGGTAGTCCTTAAAAATGCAAGACTTAGGACATTCTGAACTAATGAAGTTATGAAAAAGAAGAGAGGAAATCAACATTAACTTTACAGTCCATTGTCTTTACAATTTCAAGGTTAAGAGAGTTATTCTACGCTTTTAGTTGCCAAGAATAGTAGACATTTTGAAGCCAAAGAAAAACTGTATTTAACAATCCTTGACTGTAGGAAAAATCATAAATAATATTATGAGTCATAAAGCTATCTATCATTTTGGCTTGAAAAGCCTGTCGACACAGATTGCTCTATAAGGCAAAAATAAAATTAACAGTCTGTATTTTGTGGTAATGAAGAAAGCTGAAAAACCGCTTATTACCTGAAGGAACATGAAATTTATTTAGTGACAAAAGCTGTTATTATCTTCATATATCTTGGAAAATTTCAAATTGCATGCTTTCTCTACAGCCTATTTACTCACTCAGATAAAACATAGCAACAATCTTCCAGTTTAAAGTTGCAAAGACTACTTTGTCAGTTTATTCAAAAGCTTACTTATGGCTGAAAAATCACAGAATATAGAATCACAGAATTACAGGTGTTGGAAGGGATATCTAGAGATCATTAAGTCCAACTCTCCTGCTAAAGCAGTTTCCCTGCAATAGGTCATGCAGGGCATCCAGATGGGTTTTGTGTATCTCCAAAGACGACGACTCCACAACCTCTCTGAGCAGCCTGTTGCAGTGCTTCATCACTCTGACTGTAAAGAAGTTGTTTTTCTTGTTTATGTGTGCACCTTATTTGTGTGCAACTTCCTATGTTCCAGCTTTTGATCACTTCTCTTTGCTGTAATACTACACATCTGAAAAGAGTCTGGCCTCATCTAATTGCCGCCTGCACTTTAGATATTTATAAACACTGATCAAATCCTGACTCAGTCTTCTCTTCTCTAGGCTGAACAGACCCACATCTCAGCCCTTCCTCACAGGGAGAGGCACTTTACCATCTTTGTCACCTGCTACTGGACTCTTTTTAGGAGATCCCTGTATTTTGAACTGGGAAGCCTAGAACTGCACATAGCACTCCAGGTGTGGTTTCATCTGGGTACTGTGGAGAGGGGTAAGATCAGCTCCCTCGACCTGTTGGCCATGCTCTTTTCAATGCATCCCAGGATTTCACTGGCCTTCTTGATCATGATGGCATATTGCTGGCTCATGGCCAACCTTTTATCCACAAGGACCCTAAGTCCTTCTCTGTAGAGATTTTCTTCTTCAGGTCATCCCCTAACCTTTACTGGTGCATGCAGTAATTTCTCCCCTAGTGCAGGATTCTAAACTTGCTTCTGTCAAACCTCATCAGTTTCTCT
The DNA here is from genome assembly GCF_019232065.1 of Centrocercus urophasianus. Taxonomy (NCBI): domain Eukaryota; kingdom Metazoa; phylum Chordata; class Aves; order Galliformes; family Phasianidae; genus Centrocercus; species Centrocercus urophasianus. The sequence continues at coordinate 37,834,998 of NW_024884253.1, forward strand.
AGGCCTAACTCTTCAGTCTGTCAAGGTCCCATTGAATGACTGCACAGCCTTCAGGTATATCAGCCACTCCTTCCAGCTTTGTATCATTAGCAAACTTAATGAGGGTAGACTCAATCCCTTCATTCAGGTCACTGATGAAGATGTTGAACAAGATTGGACTCAGCCCCGACCCCTGGGGAACACTGCTAGTTACAGGCCTCCAACTAGGCTCTATGCCACTAATCACTAGTCACTAAGTTCTGCCAGTGTGCAAGTTCTCAGCACACCTCGCCATCCACTCATCTATCCCACACTTTCTAAGCTTCATTACAAGGATGCTGTGGAAGACAATGTCAAACACCTTGCTAAAGTCAAGATATACAGCATCCACTGCTCTCCCCCTATCTGCCCAGCTAGTGATGACACTGTAGAGGATTACCAGGTTGATCAAGCATTATTTCTCCTTGGCAAATCCATGTTAACTATTCCTGCTAACCTTCTTTTCTTCCACTTGATTGGAGATGCATCCAGAACAAGTTGTTCCATCACCTTTCCAGGGATGGAAGTGAGGCCTTTGGCCTGTAGTTTCCTGGATCATCTTTCCTGCCCTTTTGAAGACTGGAATGACATTGGCTGTCCTCCAGTCTTCAGGCACCTCTCCTGTTCTGCAAGACCTTTCAAAGATAATAGAAAGCAATCTGCCAAAACTCTGACAGCTCCTTCAGCACAAATGGCTGCATTGCATTAGGTTTCAATCTGGAAATATCATGAATTCCACGTACTGCTGTAAAATGTATCTAGTGTTCAAATCAGTTCACTGTCATAAAGAGGAGTCTTCTGTAAATTCTCCATTATCCAGAAGATTGGCTCTTTTACCAGGCTGCTAACCCACCTTTGAAATGGCAAAATAAATATCTTTGCCCATAATGCTTAGTAGCTTCCTCTGACTAAAAGGTCAGTCAAAGCAGCTTTCTTCATATTGATCCTTTTATAGCACTGCTTGAAACAACCTATAAAGTCTTATTCACATTCCCTATGTGTGCTGAATTAAGAGAATGGAGGTCAATTTAGTCTTGTTCAGTTAGTTTTGATTTGTATCAGTCTTCTCTGATCAAATCTCAGAAAACTGGTCCCTAACTGGCAGTGGTAGTATTCTAAGCATGCATATGGGAACGTGACCTGAACCAACGATTGAACACCTGGTGAAAGGATATAGCCAGCCCTGGGAGCACAGGTGGAAGCAATTTGCCTGGATGACCGGAAGGGGTGGGTCCAGGATCTGCCTCTCCTTAACCTCATTTAATTGCTGGCAGCCAAATGGGACACATCTCTACTTGGAGGTTGTCTCCTTTGGAGTGTTTGGTGAGCTCTAATCGTTGGAAAGGTGTAAGCAGTTCCTTCTTAATTTACTGGGTTATGACCTCTACCTTTCTTCAGGTATCCAAAACTGGTTTAAAGCAGCTATGTGTTTACCATATTATGTGATTTGAATTATAGTTTGAAGATAGATTGAATTGATTATAGATTGAATTACGAGTTATATTTTCGCTTTCCTTTTCATCTTGGATGCTATTACTATTACATTCCTGGGGCTGTAAGTAGTTATGGAAAGACTTTGGTGACTTATAACCTGTGAGCTATGGTTTGAAGACCAGTAGCTTTATGTTATTATCGTATGCTAGTATGAGTAGATGACATGATATATCTGAAGAAAAGAGTAGTGGCTGAAAGAACAGACAACATGCTACACCCTGTGCACACAGGGATTTGCCTCATCCATATGTTAAAACGTATGCTGCCCTCTGCAGGTCTGTACCCTTTTCTGCTAGTACTATTTCCACAAAAAATTATGTTCCTAAGTAGTATTCAGCCAAAATTTTTCCTCAACACCCATGTTGTATTCATACAGAGCTTTATAAATGATTAATGTACAAATTGAACCCTTAGTAGGCTACTTAACTTTTGCAGGGCTTAGAATTTAATATATGGACTACTGAACTAACTAATTACTGCTGCAGTTGCACCATTCTATTTTTCACCACATAAAAAATGTTACCATTAATTTGAAGTTAATGGAATTTCAAGGCTTATGTGGTCTATCACTATGAGGTTTTTCTCAAATCTGGATCATGAATCATATGATAGCTTGGGTTAGAGTGGACCTCAAATATCATCTGTTTCTTACCCCCTACCATTGGAAGCATTGCCAATCACTATGTTAGGCACTACATAAGGCAACACCTCACCATTTTCTTGATTCCCTCTATTATCTAATGTAAATCTGCCCTATTTTAATTTAAAACCCTTATTCCTCCCACCCCTCATCCTATCACTCTGAGACCATGTTAAAAAGTCTGTTTCCCTCCTTTTTATAAAAATCACAAAGTTATAGAACTGTAGAGGTTGAAAGGGACTTCTGTAATGTCCAAGCCTCCTGCTAAAGCAAGTTTCCTACAGCAGGTCAGACAGGTGGCAGTTCAGGTTTTGAATATATCCAGAAAGGGAGAACCCACAGCCTCTCTAAGCAGCTTGTTCCAGTGCTTTGTCACCCTGACAGTGAAGAAATTCTTTGTGTTAACATGGAACTTCTGTGTTCTGGTTTCTGCTTTTATTGCCCCTTTTTCTATTGCTGCACATGCCACCAGAAAGAGGTCCATCCCCATTGACTTGACTCCTGTATTTTAGATACTTAGTTACAAGATCAACGTTTATAAGCTCCCTTTAAGTATTGGATGGCTGCAGCGTGGCTTCACACTGGAAAAAGCCCACTCCTTCCACTGTACTTCACAGGAGAGATGTTTTATCCCTCTGATAATCTTCATGGCCTTCATATGAAGATTTTGGAAAGGTTTCACATCTTTCTTATGCTGGGGGCCTTAGACTTGGGTGCAGCACACCAGATGGGGCCTTACAAGAGCAGAGTAGAGGGGGACAACCACCTCCCTTGTGCTGCTGGCCACCTCTCTACTCTGCATCTCTACTGATGCAGCCTAGGATACTGTTGCCCTTCTGGGCTGCAAGTGCTCATTACTGGCTCATGTTGAGTTTTTCATCTACCAGCACCCCTAAGTCTTTCTGGACAGAGCTGCTCCCAAGGACTTCATGCAGTCTGTATACGTATCTGGGATTTTGCTGACCGAAGTGCAACACCTTGCTGAACTTCATTAGGTTCACAGGGGCCTACTTTTTGAATTCGTTCAGGTCCCTGTCACGGTGTTAACTAGTTCAATCTATGCCCCTGCCCCCCCCCCCCCCCCCCCCCCCCAAAAGGGGGGGGAAAAAAAAAAAAGAAAAAAAAAGCGGCAATGATCTATGGAGGAAAATTTATTTTACTAACTATGATATCAGAATGCAAGATAACACAACATAATACAATCTAATTGAAATTGAGACTAATAAATCAAATAAAATAGGAGAGAGAGAGAGTTCCTGAGACCGAGTCAAACCTGAAAAGCTTGGAATGGCTAGGAAAGCACCCTCCAGCACCCACTGCAAGGCAGTAAGAGATGGCCCCACCCAGAAGGGCCAGATCCCATGACTTCTGTAATATACAGGAATAGGTACCTGGAATTGGAGCATTAATAGTTTAACTCCCAGTGTACTACATGATGTTATGATGAGGAATACTGAGAACCAAAAAACATAAAACCATGACAGTCCCTTTGGATGGCATCCCTTCCTCCTGTCTCATCAACTGAACTACTCAGCTTGTATAGCAGCATAGTAATAGTATCACTTTCTTTTGTTTCAGTAGCAGATATTGTTATAGTTGTGTTTCATCATAATTGTTTAATGCATGGCAAAATATTGAGAGTAATTTTATCAAAATACATTCAAATTAATTCTATGTGTTGGCAGTATTGTTTAAAATTGTAAAGTAGTGCCACTGAAAGCTTGTAGTTAACTCCTGCTTACCCTCAAACAGGGCCAGTCACATTTTCATCAGAATGCAGCAAGCACTTTCATCGACTGTATCACAATACAAGGGACTGCTCAACACCAGCTTGTAAGTAGCAACTAAAGTAATTTAGAATTCTAACTGTGATATTTGTTTTAAAGCAACCTGCTTTCTGCTTTTCCTGCTCGGTTTTTGATGTGCTGATCCTTCCAGAAGTTGTGTGGTTTTGTTTTTTTGTTTTTGTTTTCTGTAGAATACTGCTGAAGTATTTACACAAGGTCTTCTAATGCACAACTGTTTTTCTATGTTATCCATATATCACTACCTGCCACAGAATGTCTAAGGATGGCTTATTTCCTCTCCTGCTGATATGGTTATATTTTTTTACACATATTCCTTGAAGCGCTGATCCCAGGTTGACACTCAGTCTCTTGCTGTTTGGAGCACTTTCTGTTAAGTTTTCTGTTAAGAAAGTTATAAAGCAAGAGAAGAATATTTCACTTCCGTGTTACCAAATAGTTAGATCTTTCAATTGGAAAAAATGGCAGTGGCTCAGGGGCCACTTGAAACAAGGGGTCCTTTGAACTAACGACACCAGAGTGGGGGAACTAGTCCCTCTAGTCTTATTGTTAGAAGGTTTATTTAGACATGAAAAACATGGATTCCTATCAAAGTCAATAGTAAGTGGAACAATAAAAAGTTTGAGAGTCTGATGTCAGAATACCTCGTAGTCTGCTTATTAGAATAACCTCCCAAATAATGAGTTAAGTTCCTTCAGGTAAATTTGGGAACTCAACTTTGTCTTAACACATCTTAAAAGTAGAAAATGAACTGTTGCGATCACTCACGTTTCCTTTAGATCCCAAGATATAATAATGTATAATTTTGCATCTTGCACCCATAATGTAATGGATTTCCATCAGGGAATGGTTTTATTGTGTTGAAAGCCTGAAAATCCTACATTTATTTTTACAGTGTTTGAGAGTATCTGCCAGTTGAGATTCATTATTGCTGTTGGTATTTTTTGTTTTTTAGATTATAAAAGATGTGCAAGGTTGCTAACAAGATTAGCAATGAGCCCTCTGTGTACACAGTCCTAGGATGTTTGCTATGTAAGTATCATTTTTTCCTCACTATTCTTTTAAAATTATTTAATAGTCTAATGATTTATTTCACATTTGTACCTTGTTATTGCATGTGCACGCTGAAACGTGATATAAATAGTGCATCAACATGGAACTCTGGCATTGCTATTAAGACTGGCTATATGGACATGGAAATATATGTCAGCACTGGTGTCTCTGATATAAATCCCATTGTAATGTCCTACCAGTCCTTGGTGGCACTGTAGACCTTAATTATGTTCTGGGTCACATTTTGCTGTCAAAACTTAGAGAAAACTAGTTAGTGAAGGTGAAAAATATATATGAAGACTTGATCAATGCATTTCAATCCTTTAAATAAGAGGGCTCAATTGTTAATGTATATGAAAAAAGGTCTTGTGTTATGTCTGCAATCTTAATAGATGCACTATCACTTCATCATCAGGACCTCTTTCATTCTCAAATTTTATTCTAAGTACTCGTCAAATGTTCTCTAGTCGGTTGGATATCAATGAGGTGTTTGCACATTTTATACTAATTTGGAAAACAGCACTGATTATTATGGGCTGATATATATATATATATATATATATATATATATATATTTATATACATATATATATATATATACATATATATATATATATATACACATATATATATATATACACACACATATATATAAAATCAGTGAAAATTGATGTATTTAAATTTCTTCAAAGGCTGTTTCCTCTCACAACTTCCTTCTGTCAAATACTGCCTGGAGTTTGGTGGAGCAGTGTGTGTCACTTCGTCCTGAATCAAGACTTCAATTCATACTAATCAAGAGTAAGAAAGAGTAGGATATGAGTCAGTGTTAGTTAATTTGATTTCCAAAAGGAGGTGGGATTCGTTTTGGTGTCTGTGCAAAAATGCTTAGAGGAATATGGCAGTAATTTGGTGCTGAGAATTTATTTTACTATTTATTTCCTTAACAATTTTCAATTTATTTTATAATTTATTTTCTTAACTATTTTCAGTCTGTTTTGCCTCTTGCCTTCTGGGTCTTGCACGTCGTTTTGAATCTATCAGGACACCAAACCTGAGGCTGGCTAGCAGATGCTGTTACTTTGTCAGGACTTCTTTTGCCAGGAATCATTTCTGAATGTCCATTAGTTGTTATTTTTTGTTTTGCTTTTTTTTTTTACATCCCTACAAAACTGTATGTTTTTTAGTTTTCTTATTCAAATCTCTGCATTTAGAAGCATCCTGGAAATCTCTGATTTTATGAGCTTTCATTTATCTGATCTGTTCTCCATTTATCTGTACTTCTTTACTCCTCTGGGTTCATGGCTTGGGCCTTTCAGAAACATTTCTGAGTGTTCTAGTACTTTTTTTTTTCCCTTTCAATCTGGTGAGTCAAAAATTTACTTCCATATTCACAGTACATAAGCCACTATCACATCCCATTTCCAGCTTTAAAATATGAAAGAATCGTGAGTTGTTCCTGAGTTGCAAAACCAGTTGTTCTAATTTGACTGTCACAAATATACACTGATATGACATGTGGGAAAGAGAGGGTAAGCCATGTTAGCAGCTCATGTACACTGTGTTCACATAAAAATATCTCTAGGCTGACTTTTTCTCTACTCTGTTGAAAACAGAGAGAACATTACAGGAAAAAGCAGAGCTATGATCTGACTGTTTTCTAGCTTCCTCTGTGCTCCCTTGTGCTGTTCCTCCACTGGGTAGATGGAGTGGCTAGTTTCCGTGAGAGCTATCCAGTGTCTGCTTGAAACGGATGCATTTTTCTGAGAAAGATGAAGGGCAGCAGAAGCTCTTCTCTCTTCTCTCTGTCTAAAAAGGGCAGTGCAGGAGTTGCATACATTGCTCCCTTAATAACGCTGGATTTGTAACATGATTTAGCAATTGCATCTACTCCAGCTTTTGGCTGGAGGATCTGTTTTCCTCTCCACCCATAGCTTACAATGGACTGGGTCCTAGCTGGTATTTTACATAAGGACTTTACCTTGCTTTAAAATCTTGAGAGACTCCTGAGATGCTCAGTTGACTGCAAGAAAGAAGGGCAACTGTTCTGTCAGATGCCTTAAAGCATTTCATCCTAGTGCACAAAAATAGGCTACAGTTTCCTCAGAACCAGAATTGCAGTGCTAGAACATGGGTATTTTCTTCCTTCCCTTTCAAGTACCTGAGGAAAAAAAACGGAGATGTGGTCTTTTCGTGTTAGAAACAAAGCATTGTTTTGGGAAATGGTTTCTCACATCGAAGTGGCAGCATGCTGCAGCAGGAGCCGAGGGGCACAGCCTCGGACTGTGCTTCAGCACCATGGAGAAGGCCAGGGAGGGTTGGGCTTCGAGAGTTTCTTTTTAATTCAGATGCTTGCAAATGGCGGCAAAGCATTTGATAGAGCTCAGTATCTGCAGATGCGTGTAACTGTATTCGTGGAAGGCTTTCTTGTGAGATGTGCAGCATGAAGCGCTGTGTGTTAAACCTCTTTGCACCAACGTTGAGGATTTACCATGGCCAAACTCATCAACGTTTGCAGAAGGCCAAGACCCACTGAAAGTCTGGAGTGAAGACTTATGCAATCTGCAGAAAACTGATTTAGAATCAGAATTATACTAAGCAGTCGTCTTCTGTGCTTTGAAACCAGTTATAAAATGACATGTCCTTTTATCTTGCAGACTTTCTACTAAGGAGAGAATTCTGATTTGCCAAGAAAGTGCCTTGAAATCTTCCAGGACAGAGAAGACATCTATTACCTTTTTGATTTATGACATTTTGTTACTAGATGCATTTTATTTTCATATATTTGTTGGACATTCCATATTTGTGTAAAGCATTATTTTATTTTAATTTGTAAATTTGTTGCCTATAGTTCAGACAAGCCAATTATTTAAATACGTTGTATATAAAGAATACTAATAATATACTGATTAAATGCTATAATCATATGCAGGGAGTTAGAAAAATTTTGCTGTTTCTCTTGTTCCATTGTATTTACATCATTTTGCTCAGGCTCTTACTTTCATTATTTGCACTAACTTGAAATGCAGAAGTCTATGTAACTGAAATCTGAATAAGCTGTGGAGAAGTTTTACTTGCCATGGAAGATATTTTATATTATGAAGCTTTGTTAATATATATATTATTGCGCATCAGAACAAAAAATGCTCAGAAATGCACCTTGCTTTCAGGAACAATTGTATGACTATTCTGGATTAACATCAGTTACATTTGTACTGGCACTTATGGAAAGAGTTGCAAATAATGTAAATATAAAGACTGGAAAACTGCAATGCAGTTTTGATGGAATAAAGAACATAAAAATAAACTATTTTCCAGGGGAGTTATTTACATTTATTAACAGATTCTTGTTTAACATGTACACTTAACTAACCTTGCGCAGTGGAAATAATTTTCCACTGAGAACCGCAAAGTACTGTGTTGAATTTTTTGCAGCATTTCTTTTTAAGAGGTAAATTCTGTTCAATGGGACACCAATAAAAATGTGTCATTCACCTGCTGTGGACAACAGAAACCTTTTGTGTGAGTGAAGAGAGCATTATGAAAGAGCCCCATAGGAGAGAAAGAAGTGTCAAGTTGTCTGAAACTGAAGAATAGGATGAAAGCTTTTATCTTGCAACACATCAAGCATTCCTATTTGTGAGGAATCCAAAGCAGGGGTGCTAAATCTTATTTTAATTGTGACGATAGCACTTAATACTCATTTATCTCAGCTGGTTTTTTTGGTTTGTTTTTTTTTTTGTAAGTTTTACAAAGATTTTTTTGATTGCTTTACAAAGAACTCTGTATGAAGTGAGAAGTGAGAAATTTATAGTTAGGTGTTGAGTAATTGACAGCGCATGCTGATCATTGTGCTCAGGTCACAATTCTGTTCATTAATTGACTGTTCAGAAATTCTCTCTCAGAGTCAGTCTATCTTTTCCTCCAGTGTAGGCTTCATGAGCTCTTCAGCTTCTACGGACCACACTTCTCTGTGAACAGAGAATAGCAGGGAAACTTTGCTCTGGGATTCCTTGTCAAATAAGCATATAGACATCCAACTACCTTATTCTCGCATCCAGAGGGGATTTGTTTCTTCTTTCTAAATTTTTCACTGCCTTTCAAGTATCCAAACTGTTTTGTGACACACCAGTCAGTTCAGTTCAAACCTTCTCCAGGTAAGGTCGTGTTCTGCTTGGGCAACAATATATTTAAACAACTGTTTGAAAGCTGCTCCTTAATCACAGCTTTTGAATTAGTTACTCTTTCTGTAGTCCTTGGAAGGCTGTCAAATGCCGTTTGTATTTATTCTTAGCAGTCATTTCTCAAACTTACTGCCACTGTATTCTTTTGACAAGAGCAAAGTTTTCAAGCCTTGTTCTAATCCATGTGGTAAGGAGTATTCATACTGAAGATACGAAAAGTAGGAAAAATCCTTTTTTCTGAATGGTGAGATAGGTAACCAAAATAGAGACCAGAGGCTCTGAGAAAAGCTTCTGTCTTTAGTTCTTTAGTCTTGCTTTTTTTTTTTTTTTTTTTTTTTTTTTTCTTTCTTTCCCCCACTCTTGTTTGTTTTCATCTCTTCCTTCATCCCTCTTGTCATTTCTCAGGAAAGGTTTAATGAAAATAATGAAAGGAGAAGTGAAAAAAACAAAAAGTTCTCTTCTGATAAGTTTTTTGGGAAATGAGGACTAATTATAAAACCTCAATTGGTTTGTCTAATGCAGTTTCTGGGCGTTAATCTAAGAGCTTCACTAATCAAGAGCTTCACCTTATTTTGTCCGAATAAAGTCTTCTTATTGAGCACTCAACTCCTACTTCTGGGAAGATTCACAAATACTATAGAGATACTAAGCATAGATTCGTGCACAAAATTAAAATTTTGTTAAAAGGGAAAAAAGTGTATGAAAAGAATTATGGAAGGCAAAGCTTCCATTTGTCTACTTTCCAAGAAGTTTTGTAGATTATGGTTTGGTTTTGGGTGGTTTGGTTGATTCGATTGTTTTGGTGCATTTATTTTTATTTTGTTTGAAAACAAGATAATCTGAGTCAGCTGTGGCATGTATTCTTTTCTTTTTGGCCCTAGAGACTTATTGTTCCTCAACATGCTTTGAATGGCTGGAATTTAAGCTAGGTATAATGTACTCTCCCTCTATTATTTCACTGTTCTTCACTGTAGTGCTTAGATGTAAAGTTACTGAAGTTAGGAGTATAAAAAAAATTAGCAAGTTGAGTAACAGAGTAATTATACTATTTTAACTTTTTGTTTTAAAGCTTGTTAATGGTCCTAAATTGTAAGGACCAATTTTGGAAGGCGGTTATTTGAAAGCAGGATGAAGAACCATGTGCCTTAGAATATGAGAGGAGATGTTTTTAAGTAAGCTTTGCATTTTTCCAAATTAAGCAACCCATGTGTTTTCTCTTCCAACATTCCTTCAGTTTTTTCCCCATCATTAAACTGAAGTAACAGTTTGGCTTTGAAAATAGGGTTTGCTGACGGTTTTCCTGTAAGCATGTTTTCCTTTCACGTTCAAGAAGTTCTGTCTAATTTCTATCCTCTTGATCATATATGGGATTCCAAAACCACTCAGTTCTAGTAGCAGAAATAAAGATAGTAAACAGAAACAAAGGTATTTCTTCTGACATCAGAACAACCAAGCACAGGGAGATTTAGTGGGAGAGAGCTGGAACATCTAGTTTGGTGAAGAGGGCTAGGATGAGTGGCTGTTGTGCTGGGGAAGCAAACATCCACAGAATCATAGAATGGCCCTGGTTGGAAGAGACCTCAAGGATCATGAATCTCCAACCCCCCCTGCCACATACAGGGCCAACAACCTCCACACTTAGTACTAAACCAGGCTGCCCAGGGCCCCATCCAACCTGGCCTTGAACACCTTCAAGGACGGGGCATCCACAACCTCTCTGGGCAGCCTGTTCCAGCACCTCACCACTCTCTCTGTAAAGAACTTCCCTCTGACATCCAACCTAAATCTTCCCTCCCTCAACTTAAATCCATTTCCCCTTGTCCTGCTGTTATCAACCCTTTCAAAGAGTTGATTCCCCTCCTGTTTGTAGGCTTCCTTCAGGTACTGAAAGGCTGCAATGAGGTCACCCTGCAGCCTTCTTTTCTCCAGGCTGAACAAGCCCAGCTCCCTCAGCCTGTCTTCGTAGGGGAGGTGCTCCAGTCCCCTGATCATCTTTGTGGCTCTCCTCTGGACCCTCTCCAACAGCTCCCTGTCTTTCTTGTACTGGGGTCTCCAGACCTGAACACAGTCCTCCAGATGGGGCCTTACAAGAGCAGTGTAGAAGGGGACATTCACTTCCCTGTCCCTGCTGGTCACAACTAGCCTAACCATTCTCATCATTCCATGGCCAGATGCTGTCTGCACTGGAGCTGGGCTGTGAAAGATGATTAACATGAAAGGACATGAAGGAGAGGTGAAAATAAAAATGATAGACAGCACTTACTTCACTGCAGTATGGGATTGAACTTCCTAAACTAATATTTGCTGCTGGCCAATGTTTCCAGCAGAGGGCTATGAAGATGATAAAGGGCCTGGAGCAACTCTCTTATGAGGAAAGGCTGAGCAACCTGGGTCTGTTCAGTCTTGAGAAAAGAAGACTGGAAGGGGACCTTATCAATGTCTATAAATATCTAAGGTACAGGAGGCCAAGGGATGAGGCCAGATTTTTTTCAGTGCTGTGTAGCAATAGGACAAGGGGAAATGGCCACAAACAGAAGCATAGGAAGTTCCTACAAATGTGCATAAGAACTTCATGGTAAGGGAGACAGAGCACTGCAACAGGCTGCCCAGGGAGGTTGTAGAGTCTCCTCCTCTGGAGAAGACCTCTCTTCAAGACCTACCTGGATGCCTATCTGTGCCGTCTGATCTAGGGAGCCTGCTTTGCTGGGGGGTTGGACTTGGTGATCTCTAGAGGTCCATTCCAGCCCCTACAATTCTGTGATTCTGTAATTCTGTTTCATTTCTTCTCCTCTTCGTTAACCCCTTTATACAGTTGAGCTTATCACCTAGTCTTGGACACTTACTTCCTCTTTGTCCCCATGAATATGAAAGTCCTATCACCTGCTCATAGACAGTTACAAAAATGAGATACGAGATATTATTATTAAAAATCCACTAGGTCAAGGTTTATGAGGGCATAGAAGAGATGAATCCAGAAGCAAAAAAGTGTATAAAAATTTGCTAAGCTTTCATTGTAGCTTCACTGTAAGAAAATGATACTCATTTTCTGTCATGTTCTGATAAACTAATTTATGCCATTTGCTATCACAAAATTTCCCATTTGACTCAGGAATATCTATTATTTTTAACAGTTTATATCATACCAGAACCATTTTACCATTCATGTGGATTGATTTTGCCATGGGTGAGTGTGATTAATTTAGCTTTGATGTTAGTTTGTCCGTAATTCTAGTAATATTTGCATTAGTATTTGATTCATTGGCCTATTTGCACTATCAGAAAATTTTTGTGCAGGACTCACCAAAGTTTTCAAAAACAACAGCTACAGCACTCGCCCTGCCATGGTTGACATTCACCTTTACTTAATTCACAATACTGAAGCCCTCAACATACAGAAGTTTATACACAGAATACTGTTATTGTTTTCTGTGATATCTATCTAGTGAATGTGGAAAGCACAGGACTATAATAGTGTCTTAAAAATGGAATATGAAGATAAGCTGTGACAATTATACAGGTAGCTGAAGAAGGGTCTCAAGAGATCATACGCCAGCTGTATATACAGTGCTGATGGTGCTCCTTTGTGTCAGCTACCTCAGTGCTATGGCATTACATCTAATGTAGGTATCTAAACCTTAATATTTCCACCTGTATTTTTAATTTCTTGGGTACAATTTTTCACTGGTGCTTTTTGATAATACTACTGATCTTTGGAATGAAACAATGCCAGATAAAAAGTAAAAATACACTGAAATGAATGCTGTCTCCCTGATCTTCTAGAACATTTGAGCAACTGGCAGGGTTTAATGTTGTAGCAAAAATACTAAGTCAGGGCTTGAAGCAGCGATTGAGCACCTGGTGAGAAGGCAGGGCCAACCCAAGGGAGCACAGGTGCATGCAGTGCACCTGAGGGACTGGAAGGTGTAGAGCCAGGATTCACCTCTTTCCAGAACTCATTTAAGGGCTGGCCATGGAGGTGAGAGTATTTTGCTGGAGGTCCCTGCTTACCTGAGGCCTTTAAAGGGTAAGCAGCTTTTTTTTTTTTTCCTTTGTTTCTGTGTCTACAGCTGCTGTATTTGGGCTTGTGCTTCCTGCAGCATAGGGCATTGTTACCCCATTATTGTTGCTGTGCTTTTCATCACGTTGTAGCATCACAAATGTAAATGCTGTTTTGGAGATAGGGAAAGTGTTTTCCATGGGAAATTCTTATGGGAAGATTGTAGTTGCTATGAAAATTGGCATGGTTCTAATATACGTAATATGTGTACAGAAATTGCTATAGAGTACTGGAAGAGGAGAAAGGTGCTAAGTGATCCATGCATTAAGCATTTGGATTTTTGAGCATTACAGCACTCTTGTGTAGCTAATGATGCTTTATTGAAGGGTGAAGAGACAGGAAGCTTGTAACATACTGAAATAGGCTTATATTTTTGTAATGGTAAGTTCTTAGGAGCTGGTCTGGAATACTAAAAGCTTGGTAATACCTATGTCCAGTGAAAGCTTCTACCATGATTCTGTCAGTTGTGCTTAGCCATCATGACCCTAAAGATGCAAAAATTTTCTGTAAGTTAGCCCTCTCTTAGAACTTCTATATGTCTAGTATATAGGGATAGACAAAACTATCTCTATCTACCTTCTTTAACAATCTCCTTATCTTTCACTGAGCAAAATGCAGTTATAGTGCAGTCAACAAAGAGCTTCAAGCATATTTTACTCTCTCCTTATGTTACTGGATGACACAAGTCAGTGTGCTATATGGAGTTGTTGTTTAATGTTTTTTGATTTCTAAATTTCTTTGAACTTGAGATATTTGGCAGCTTTCTTAGGAATGACAATTTGTCCAACTTTCAGACAAATATTTATAAAATGCATTGTATCATATTTATGTGCCAGGGCTTCATGTTTAAGCTGACTTGTGAGCTACTCAAAGTTATGTTTCCCAATTCAAAAGAGTCTGGATGAAGAGGATCAAGTTGTTCTCCATGATTACCAGTCACCTTGCTTTCTATATACTAGACTGTGAAATACAAAATGTTTGAATTTTCTGGGAGCAAGAGTATCCAAGTATACTTTCATCGTACTCTAGTGATGAAAAGTTGGAACTTGAGCCAAATTAATAAATAGCTAGATGAATAAATAGCTATAATCTATGTGGTTATTATCTAAAAATGGATACTTTGTAGGAAGTTATAAGAAAATATGCCATGAACATCATAATCTCTTCAGAAAGAAAACTAACTATCAATTACATGTAATATATTGTAAGTTCATGGATTTGTATCTCTCTTCAGTAAAGTGATGAAAGAAGCTGCCCCTTTCTGTTCAGTGTAATGGGAATACAAGGGATGTGTCTTCTCTGGAATGTTTTGGTCAGAAATCCTATTTATTTAGCAGCCTTGAAAAATTTGGCTTATTGAGTTGAATTGTATCTTCTTAGAAAACAGTTGAATGGCAGCAAGTCAGTTCTACAAAAACGAGGGATCTCTTTTTCCAAACCTCTTGTTTTTCTTTTTTAGCTGTTCTTTGTAGAAGTATCATATTCTACTGTACAGCTGTTCCTCATCTTCTGAACATTTTTTCTGTTGACATTAGAATTCTATTTTAGCATTTGTATTTTAAAACAATGACCAAATAATGCTATACTCCTTAATTCTATGTTCATTCTGAGTTTTTTTTAATTTGCAAACTTATAGCATGAGATAAAACAGTGTATCTTAGTCAGGGCATGTACTTCATTACACTAGAACTGAGCTAGAATCTCCCTGGGCTCAGAACAGAGGTAAATGCTGATGCCAACTGAAGAACTACTTTTCCTCAAGGAAGGAAAAGTAACTTATGTTCCAGTGATCATGGAAAAGGCAGAAGTTCCTAGAGATGATTAAACCAGCATCAAACTGGAATCATACTAAACTTAAAAACAAACAAACAAAATTGGACAGTATAAGATGGCATGACTGAAAATGTACCTATTAAGTGTGTGGACACAATTCAACACAAAATTAACTCTTTTAAAATTTAATTAAAAAAAAAAAAAAAAAAAAAAAAAAAAAATCAAGACTGTAAAAACATATCCAGATATTCAAGATATGCCCATGCAGGAGCTGTCAGAAACCTGCCATCTCAGCTGTAAGCCCTGTAACTTATTCAGTGAATAAAAGTCTTGTTGGTTTGCTTCAGTTTTAATTTTTACAGCATAAAATAGTGAACTATGTAATTTTTTTTCAATGTTGACAATACATGTGTAGAAGAACAAGGTGGAGAAGAAAAGGTATGTGATGTTTTCAGTAGAATATCTTGTGGACGAGGGAATGCATATTCCAAGGCATCTTTCCAGCTGGTACTGTGCCCAGAAAAGAAAACCCTGAACCTTCTCAATATGTGAAACTGCTTCAATAAATCTGGCTTACACAAGTGTTTAAGTTTATTAAGACTTCAGTGTCTGAAAGCTACTTGGAATTATTGCTACAGCTGGATTATAACATTCTTTCACTGGGCCAGTATTCTTTCCTCCATGGAAATCTCATAACTTATGTCTAATTCATCATGACGATTGCTAGCTTTGAGCCAGAGAAGGCACATGCACTATAATATTCTTGTCGTGTGGAATTGTTATTTTTAAAAGTAAAATAAGGTCTAAAAATAGTTTGCAATATGATATTTGCAAAATATCTCAAGGAAGATAACTAGATAAATTTTCCAGTGGAAGAATCTGAATCTCTACATCTGTCATTTCTAAACTGAATTTCTTTAGCCTCTTAACTGGACAAAATGCAATGGTAAAAAAAAATCACATGTGATATTGAGACTTGACTCACTTTCTGTGATTTATCCCTCTCACTGATAAAACAGATTAATTTCTTCTTTCCTGTGATTATATGTCAGAAGGTAAAAAAGGAGCTGGAGAGTTGGGAGAAGAAGAGACAGGACTTGACAAGGCACAATCAAATTAATAATGTCACAGCGTTTATTCATGATATTTTAACTTATGCACATATTTTGCATTTGTATTTCACAGTCTAGTATTCTGGTATTGGCCTACACTGTGTTTCTGTGGCTTTTCTTCATGAAAAAATACGTGTTCTTTACTTTCATCTTCTCCTTTATCTATCTTCTACTGCAAACTCAGTGTTGTGAACAAGGAAGTACTGTTTGTTTTGTACCTGACAGAGCAATGGCAGAGGCTGCCCGGAATCTGTGTGTGGGATCTGCTCTTCAGAGACCTTAAGAAGCTGCCTGGACATGGCCTTGAGCACCTGCTATGGAGTCCCTTCTGCAGCAGACATTGGTCCTGATGGACCCAGAGGGCACGGCAAGCCATGGATACCCTGAGATTTGGTGATTCTGTAATAGATTGCAAGTTTGAACAAATGGAAGACTAGAAATTATGGGAGAACAGGCTTATTTACTTCATTGCCTCACAGACCTTAACTGTCATGGACTATATTAGGGGTACAACATGAAGAATTCACACTGATTGGTCTTGTTATTTTTCCCCCATCAAATTCTAAGCACATTTATACACATAGGTTGCATGTGACACAGGTGAATTCAATCAGCCTTTCTTGAAGA
The DNA here is from genome assembly GCF_019232065.1 of Centrocercus urophasianus. Taxonomy (NCBI): domain Eukaryota; kingdom Metazoa; phylum Chordata; class Aves; order Galliformes; family Phasianidae; genus Centrocercus; species Centrocercus urophasianus. The sequence continues at coordinate 37,851,758 of NW_024884253.1, forward strand.
AAGCAGTATGTGCTTTGATTTTAATAAACTGCTGGGATCTCATTTTTCTGTGTTCTTTATATGCTGGTTTTTTTTTTGTTTGTTTGTTTGTTTGGGTAGCACCCAAATGCACATTCAAACAAATTAGAAATAGCTAACAAGCTGATTTTGAATGAATTGTTAATGACAATCTGTTACTAATTGGGGATGTTGTTGAAAAGGATGTTGCCTGCAAAGAAATTAATGTTTTAAAGCCTATTAGATACTTCTGATTTGTATTTGGAAATATGAAGTTATTGCTAGTAAAAATCATGTTAAATAATCACATAAATGTGGTGATCACATGGATTGTCAGATGACAAGATTGATTTATAATGCATTGCTTTAATATTAACAAAAGCAAGGCTGCATATCTACGAACACAAAACAGACCATATAAATAGAATGATTATATCCCGACAACTCTGAGAAGAGTCCAGGTTTCATATTAGATGTGTTAAAATGCTTTTATCTGAGAGGCAAAAGTGGTGCTATGTTTGCAATATGTAGCATCACTCTAGCTTATCTGTGTGGCCTTATATCTGCACGTTACCTATATCTTGTCTATAGAGCAAGGAGGTAAGCACATTTGTTGCATGTACAGACAGAATACAGGGAAGGAATACAAATGTCTGAAAGTTGGATAGCATATGTTAGAATGAGAGAATTAAAGGGCTCAGTCTGCCTAGCTGGTTTTTAAAGGCTACAGAGTATTGAATAGATTTCCATGTTTAATTACTTTCCCAAGGGAAAGCACAAAGGGACTTCATAAATTTTTACAGAGTTACAATACAGACCAAAAGCTGGAAGCTGTTTTTATGCAGATTCAAATTTGTAATGGTCTTAAATCACTAATAATCTGTTTGAAATGTTAATCTATCAAGAGGTATGATAAAGTCTCTGGAAATATCTAGAAAGAATTAAGGATGGGTGCTTTTTTAAGAGATACACTAGTTTAATCATCAGGCTAATTAAATAGCTAAACAAATTAAGATGTGTTAACCTGAAATGTATAAAAAGTTAGATCGTCTAATGATTCGTTTTGTCCTTAAACACTATGCTTTTTCTTCCTGTTTCTTTCTAAATAGGATTTCAGGAGAAGACTGGCAAGAGCTATAGTCTATAATTAAGTACAGTCTTGGAAAACATGATAGATTGATTTTTCTTTTCAGCAGGAAAATGCCATTTTATTGATGCTGTACAAGTACCACACAACCTTAATGACTCTAATTTCACTTGCAAAAGCACTTTTGTCTGAAGCATCTTCATTATACCTGGTTAAAGAATAAAACTGTTTTGATTAGCATTTCTCCTCCCTACTGAAATTTAAATTTCCTAAAAATTAGTGATCTTTCTTAACAACTTTGTTCTAGGTACAGAAATGGCAAGGATGAGCCAAATATCTCTGTTATTGTTTCATTACTTATTAATATATGTAGTTTTGGCTTTCCTGGCTTAGTGGCTGATGGGAGATTACATATATGTGAAACAACTGTTTTATGTAACATTTTGAAAGTTGAAAGAACATGGTGATATTTTTCTTTAGTTTAAAACTTTTTAAAACACTTCCACATTTTCCCATCAGTATTCTAACACTGTATTTGATGTGTGTTTAGTGGCTGATCATAAGTAGCTTTGCAAGTCCTGTGCACTTGCTAAGGAGAAAGAGTTTACAAAGTTGATGTCTCTCTGGAGTGATTCAGACTACCAAATATCCGGGTAGTCTTACTGTACTATGATATTTAATCACATGAGGATAGGAATCAAGTTATGATTAAAAACTCCCAATTCAATAATTACTTATAAAATAAGGAAGATCTGGCACTTTAGAAGGTTTTTTATTATTTATTGCATACCTAGAAAAGAAACAACAAACAGTCTTTGGCCTAATTGTTCACTGCAAGAAATCATTACTGGCAGTATTAAAAAATTGCAAATGAAAAGCAAGGTGATATTTTAAGCACTAAATTTAAGTACTTTGCCATCACCTGTTTCTGATGTCTCACTGCACAAAAATATAGGAATAAGGAAGTCCTAATAGAAGTATTTACTTTGGCTGCCATGGAATATGTTATGTATCCTATTCCATGCTGAACATGAAGGTCTACTACATAAATGTCTGCTATTGTCTAGAACAGTTCCCATAGTCTTGGCTTGTGATGAAAGTGACTTTCTCTCTATGGCCTGTTTCCCATCTGGCCGTATACAAGTCCCTGCATGCCAGATATCTGCTCCATACATCCTTTGTGTATTTGAGTCATAACAAGGATCAGCTGATATAAAACATGAAGAAGGACACGATGAAAGATCATGTTCACAGGAGCGTTATGACTGCAGGGGGCAGTTTTGCACTAATTCACATCAGTGGTGTGTGTCTTCAAAGAATGTGAAGCTAGGATTATGTGATGGACTCGTTCATCATATTCACTCTGCAACAATAAAGCATTTATCTTTACCATTTGGTCTTAAGGATAATTACGTGGACCATCATTTAGGAAAATGCTCTATTCTGTCACACGGATGTGCTTTTCAAACCAATTTCTCCAGTTGCACGAATAGCTCTAGTGCTCTGGATTGTAAGTGTAGACTGCTATGTGTTATGAAGGATACTCTGACTTCTCAGAATACTGGTGAGCATGGGCGAGTAGTCCAAAAACAGTAGTGTGGATTGTAGCCTTTCATTTAAATAAATTTCTGTTCAGTATGTTAGTAATATGCTCTTTTAGTGATCTACTTAGAACTTGTCTTCTGTTACATTTGTCTTGTGTTGTCAGCCAGAAATACTGAACACACTATGCGGTAACACATTCATTCAAGGATCACTGCTGTCTTTTGCTCACAACAGTTGAACTCTTTGAGACTCTACCCCTAGATATCTTTATCTGAATGTAGGACAACTGAGTCCTGTATGTGTGTAGATGTGTTACTGCTCTGTATTAAAAAGAGGTCATGACAAGGTCTGAAAATCCCTTTGATCCATCAGTGTGCCAAGAAATTATTACCAGTGTAATCTACTTAATGGATGCTCAAAAGGAAAGCAATTCTTTCATAACTTATTTTCTGAAAAATCTTCTGTTTTCTTGTGGAGAAAAGTGATAGAATTTATTTCTTAATTTTATGTTACTCTATCTTTTTTTTTATTATCGTTTGATGGTTTTCTATCTGTAAACCATCTTTGCAATCACAGCTTAAGTGGTTAAGTTACAAATTACTTTTCCTATACTTGGGGATACAGAAATACAAAGTTTATACAATTCCTGTGCTTTTTCTTATTCCTGTGTTACTTTTGGAATAATTTATGATGGCTTTTAAGACGGTAAAAATATTTTTTCTGAAATCTAGATGGTTTAGGTTAAACTTTCAATTGGTTCACCTAATTTCTCTATCTTAAGAAAGCTGCAAATTCTGATGTTGCTTGCTTGCTTATGTTACCAACTGCTTTGCCCAAAATCAGCAACCAAGGCTGGAAAAATAATTTGGGCAGTGTCTCTTTTGTTTATACTTCTGACCCCCCCCCCCCCCCCCCCCCCAAACAATGCTTCAAATTCTATACATCAAGACATTCACAAATATTCTCTAAGTAGAAGCATTGCTGGATAATACTGAGTTTACTCCTGAAATTTTTTCATGTGTTCAGTGCTAAATGCATCCTATCTAAATTAAGAATAAAGCTGTATGATTTCCCTACACAGTAAAAGAAGAAAGAGATATGGAGGTATTCAGTAACTTTAGATAAATCCAAAATCTGCAATCTAACTGAAAGAACTTGTTTTTGCATTAATATATCTATAGTAAAGACGTTATTTTCCCAATCTGATGAAGTTGGATAGATAAGCCCTGGTGTTATGTAGAAAACAAAAACAACAAAACAAACCAAGCAGATGAGAAATCACTGGTGTCATGAGGAAGAAAAGAAACAAGGAGAAAGGAGGATAGATGATTTGTGGGTTGCTATGAACATGTTCCTCCTAAATGAAGGAAGTAGGAAAGAATATCTGATGTAAAACACAGTAATTGATCAATTTGTTTGTAAGGAGAAATTATGTTACTTTTTCCATTTGATGCAGGGGATATATATGCAAGGCACAATTAATTTTGGTATTCATGTTTGTTTGGTTTTTTTTGTTTGTGTTTAATGAGAATGGCTGAGTAGTCCTCAAACATATGAGGAAAGGAAGAATGTGTCCGAAGAGTGCATTATCAGTCTAAAGGGAGATGGGGCAAGGACAAAGTGTTCAGGATAAGGCTGAGACTAAATGATAGCAGGAATAGGGGAAGGACCATGACCATGGAATTCACTGAACTCAGCTGCAAATAGCCTATGAGACAGAAAATACTCTTCCTGTTGATTGCAAATAGATACCTCCAATGTATACTTCCTAGTGAATAGCTCAGAAAAGGAATCGCTAGATGTGGCTGATTACCAAAAATAACGTGCTGCTACATTGGAGTTGGTGTAAACTGAATCAATGTGTGCTAGGTCAATTAGTAACACTGAAGTAAAGAATAGTATATGGCTTCTCTGGCTCAGGAGATAAATGAAGCACAAAGAACTACAGCAGAAAATGCTTTGATGTCTCCCATATCCAATGAAAGTGTGTGATGCATCTTAATGCCAATTTAGTGTGGAATCTTTAAGTTCAGCTGGTCTGGGTAAGTCTACCTCAAACAGATTAATATTTCCTTAAAGATGAAATAGGTTAGAAATAATTCTGTTCTTTTATTTTTCTTTATTCTCCTGATTTTGCTAGCAGAACAGATTAATATCATTCTCTCCACTGTCCAAGATTTAGTCACAGATTTAGATTAATGTCACAGTACTTATTAGTCTCCATTTATTTATGCACTTTTCAATTTAGTGGTTTGCTTATTTGTTTGCTTGTTTATTTTTAATAAAATGAGAAACTGGTTTTCTCAATTGAACATTTGACTGTATTATTTCGAAAAGGCAAGCTCTTTGTTTTTCCAACTTTTGGAATCACTTTTTATGATTTTGAAAAAGGACACTCATTTCCTCAGTCATGTATAGTTTTCTGAAATCATGGCAGTCTTCTGTAACTAGTTTTTCTAGCAATATCTAATTCCTCACCAACAGAACTTCACTAAGTCTTTTTCAAACTGCACCTTCAGCAGCATAACAGGCTAGATGGGGCTCTGAGCAACCTGATGTAGCTGTAGGTGTTCCTGCTCATTGTGGAGGAGTTGGACCAGATGACCTGTAAGGGTCCCTTCCCATTCAAACAATTCTGTGATTTTATGATTCTATGACTTTACAGTAATGGATGTTGATATGAAAGCCAACTGAACCTATAAACCATGGAAGGGAAAAGTTGATGATCTTCTGGTGACTGCAGCTGACAAGGCTGCCAACAGCCAAGACCTATCCCACAGCCCTGGGCAGGAGCATGGTAGTCCTATCTCTCCAGAGAGGCACCTCCCTGGAGACAGGTTGAAGCCAGGCCAGGATATGTGCCCGTGGGTGAGGATGAGTCACAGATCAGTGAAGCCATGACTGTTTACATGCCAAGCTGCAGAGTGTTGGGTTCTGTGGCTTCTGGGGTCCATAAGCAGAGCTTCAGCCAAAAGCTCCCATGGTCTTGGCCTTAGAAGCACCTCACATCACCCAAACACAAATCACTACTTTGCCAAGAAGCCAAATCCTCCCATATTCTACACTTCATATGCTTCTCACACAGAAATGCAGTTAACATTCTTTTTGTGAACAAACATTCTTGCTCAAGGTACTTATTCATTCCTCATTTTACAAACTAAGTTAACTGAGTAAAACAAATCTCAAGCTATTTGCAGTACATCTTTTTACTGTGGCATCTTAGTACTTGCCAGTTTTTAATTTATTCACCCTCATAATTAAATTTGGGAGTTAGGAAATCCATATTAACTGTATTCTGCCTCTAAGAAATGGAAATGTAGAGATAATGAGGACTTATGTGCCTATATTGAATTCTTAAATCCTCAAAGCCATTTTTTAGAATCTGCCAACTTCAGCAAAAAAGTATTTTTATCAGGTGCATAAAATCTCACCTTATACTATTTTCAAAGACACCAAGTCCCTATAGCATCTGTCCCATGAACTAAACCATATGGTTCAGTTATTTATTTACAGTGAATCAGCTAAGCCTGGAAAAGACCAAAATCCTCATGTAATACATGTAGCAAGCAACAATACTGCTGCACTCTTCTGATGTAAGCACGCACCTCAAACATGGAGTTGATGTGGAAACAGATCTGAATCTCTCATTCTCATCTGCAAGGGTGTATTTTTATCTCCGAGCTTTGCAGTATCTTGTGCATGAAATTAGTGTTAATGAAAGGACTCTGACAAATTCCAGTGTTTGCCTAATATAAGAGCCTGGATTATTGGTTGTTCCTGTAGTTTCTGTATTCTAAGGAACTATTTTAGTTTACAGAGTAGTAATTATCAGTATTATTAGTCACTTCAAAGAGACAGAGAATGCTCTCACACTGAAAGATACATGTGAACAACTAGTATACTTTCAAATCTAGTAAGAAAAGGTGAACTTAAATATACTTCATAAATGAGGTGATGTGTGCGTAGGGCTGGTGTTTCTGAATTAAAATTTTAAAGTAAAGTTCTTTTCTCAGCTATGTGTGTTTGGGTGTTAGGCTTTTTTGTGTCACTCATTTTTTTGTTTCACAAAATCTAGTACAGCAGTCCTTAGCTTTATCATAGTTTTCTGGGAAGCTGACGAGGAGTTTCGCGACTTCCTATCATGTGATACTTGCATTAGGTTCTCTTAGTCATAGAGGAAGAAAGATAATTTCCGCTATGTGGTGTTTTTTTTTAGAGCACACTGTCTCTCCATTTACCATGCAGGAACTTTGAGTAGACTGACTTATTAAATTATCTGCCTAAAGAAAATTACTTTTGTGTCTAAAGGATGTCTCAACAAAGGATGTTGAGAGGCATCAAGAAATTTGCTAGACCAGCAATGGCATAAATTGGAATTTTCTCTCAGATGATATTTTTAAAACATTATGTTAAGGAAGCGTTTTAAAACTTCTATTTTTAAAATATCTTTTAAATGTGTAAATCACCTAACTCAGAGATAAAAATAGCACATTTATTTAAATTTTGCATTTATATCTTCCTGTGATAAATTTTACTGGGTCAGTGAGGAGGAAAAACATGATGCTTCACAGAAAATGGAGACTAAATGCAGCTCAGAAAGAGGTACAAAACACTTGAACTCCAGCACCAAGGAAGAACATTTGAAGTTTGCATTTTCATCATAACTAGGTGCAGCTGCATGCATGGGTGATCATGGAGCCTTCTCGTGTAACTGAAATACGTACTGTATCATACTGTGCACAGAAGGAGGGGGGAAAAAGAAGGGAACCAACCATGTATGTACATGTTCTTGGTAAACTTAACACTTTCAATTCACATTAAATTTTAGAATTGACACAGAATTTGTATTCAATATTGTAAAAAATTGGTAAATCTCAAGATAAATCTGTGTAGGCCAAATATTCAACAGGTATTATATGAAATGAATACACTTCTGCGCTAAGGTCATGCCTATTTTAGGTAACAGGGAGGAGATCTGCAGAAGGACATTTTTCTCTGAAAAACTTGAAGTGCAGAGCTGAATCTCAAATAGCAGTTTTGGAATAGCCTCTACCTTGTGTAGGACCTTATTGAATTATTCCTTTCCTTGAAGCCAAATATAATATAATATAATTGAGGTCTCTTCCAAATTGGGCCATTTTGTGTATGTGTGATTATCAGACAGCAGATCAATGAATTTTATTAGTTTTGGGAAGAAAATGGCTTTTTTTTTTTTTTTTAATTTAAGTTGAATTTGAAGTTTCAATAATTAAAGGATGTTTAAATGATAAGTTTTGTTTTGCTATAATTTCGAGGACAAATGTGTTCCAATCTAGCTCCACTGAAACGTAAGAAAAAAATGTAAATGCACAAGTTTAAATTTTGTACAGAAGAAAAAAATAGACTTTGACACAAAATATAGTGTATACATACCTCAAGATTTGAACCACAAGTCTTTGGTTGTATTCTCTCCTAATTCAGGCATGGAAAACAGCCTTTGAATTAATGCAGTTATAATTGCTTTGACAAGGTTATAAATCTGCCTAAGTGCTGTAGGCTTTATTTACTTCTCAGAGGAATAATTATACCACAAACATTTATGGAATAAGTTAACAAGATGAACATAGGATAATACTAATATTTTAAAATGCAGTAAAAATATGCTGTTTAATTTTCTTCCAGGGAAGAAAACTCCTTTTAAGACACTCAAGAAGCATTAAATGTAATTCAAAACAAATACCATAAATCTGGGCAAAAAATCACACAGTGTAGGTAATCTTCTACCATTCATTTCCCAACTCTTCAGTGGACATTCAGTAGTTAGTAAAAGTATCAGTGATTTTCTTCACTTAGTGTCTTTAATATAAAGCCACTAGTGAGTACATAGGTTTTTAAACAGGATTCTCCAAAGCTTTTTATATGCGGCTGATGTGAGATTTTGCTTATGAAAATTTCAGATAGAACTTAAAATACTATGACAAGGAGTTGAAGAATAAAGCACCAGCAGCTTTGGTAGTAATAGTTCTCAGCAGAATAATATTCATTGGCCACCAAAAGTAAGATTAAGGTCTAGGGGAGAGAAGTGAAATGCCCTCCTTACTCAGTGAAATATGTATTTTTGAAAAAGGAGAGAGAAAATTACATCAATTTTTATGTTTCTTTTCTGCTTTTATGTACCTTTTGCACATACTCACATGGAGATAATAAATTGACCCATATGTTGAAAGAAACATGTTTGTTTCAGTATGATTGTGAAGGATATGATGTGTTGTATGTTTTTTTTTTTTTTTTTTTCCAAAGGGAATGAACATACATGTTTGGTACATTTATTAAACCAATCTTTCTTCTGCCTTCTGTTTCATGTATATTCTTTTCAACTTTCCACCTTTTCTGCTCGTTCTATATCTTTTCTACTTTAGGATATCTACTCTGTCTCCTATCTTATGCAGATGAATGTATCTGTACAGGCAATTTTACCACAGGCAGACTTTCTAGGAAGAGCCCTGACCAAAATCTGGCCCTGGAAGTGTTGAGAGGAAGATATAAAGTCATGAGCATCTGCTTTATTTGGCACTCCTCAGCCCCTTGCATCTCTTGCTTTTCCTCTGTTTTCAGAAGCTGGCTTAAAGCTACATTGAAAGGTGAAGGGTTTTAAAACAGTGTAATGTTTAAACTACTGAATGATACAGCAGCCTCCTAAATATTTTGACTTCTGTAATAGCATTTGTTGTTTTGGTTTTGTTTTGTGTTTTTTTTTTTCAAAATAGAGAATAAAAAAAATAAGCATAAAAAAAAAAAAGGGAAATCATGAACTAAGTCCATTCTGATTTTAGTCTTGCTGATATTTCTGTAGAAAATTTCCCAGTAAGTCAGTGGAAGACTTAGTGATTGAGTATTTAAATGTTAATTGAAAAAATATTTAGAAAAATATAGGGAACATCCTGTTACCAAAAATAAGACACCATGATCTAAACACCATTATTTTAAAATTAGATTCTACTCTCAGATGCTCTCATCACCAACAAAATCTCATCTTATGTACAGCAAATATGAACTGGACGTGAGTCTATCATCACATCGTTATTCATAAAAGGGAGATACTGGTACCATATGCTATATACAAAAAAGTCTTGAAGTGAGTCTGTAAGGAATCCGATAAACTACACATTAACTTTGTTTCAGTTAAATGTCTTTATTTTCTTTGTGGTATTCCAATTTTAAATACTGCTGCAGCTGATGAGTGGAGTCACATGCAGTGTAAAAAAATAATAAATGATTACACAAATATCAGTGAGCCTAGGCAATTACAACTTGAAAGGATAAATGTTATTAGTATATTTATGGTTTAAAGACATATGGTGCAGAGTTGAGCTGTGGGAAATTAGAAAAACACAGTTGGCAAGCAATGTCTCTATTTTGGTTAATAAGACATTCAAGATTGCACATGCTTTTTCAGAGCTCAGTTTGATTACACAAGAAATCTAGAAGATGGATAAGGTTAAGTTTTTGCTCACACTGGACTCATTCCTCAGCTGTCAGCACAGAGGTCTGGAGATAGATGCCCTGTTTTCTTCCTTGGCACAGTTCCTTTTCCAGTTTCCCTTCCCAGTCTGCAGCAGAAGAGTGATTCTGCTTGCATTTACTTCTTAAAGGCAACCTCATGGGATCATAAGACTTTCTTCAGATTTCCTGGCTGTGCTTTTTCCCCCTCCCCAGAATGCATACCCTTGGAGGTCTTTCTGTGAATAAGAGCAGGAAATGGAAACTGCTGCTGCCCACTCTGCGATCTTGCTTCATTCCTTGGACAAACTTTCTGCTGAGCATTAAGGCCAGGGCTTTGCCCGGACTTATCATTTTACTCTAGACTCAATAACATCATTTCTATAGCACTGCATAGTAGAGCAAACTCTTAAAATAACCTTATATTTTGATCTTATAAAGTATACCTTTTTAAGATCAAGATAGATTTGAAAAACAGTAGTAGAAGTACAGTTTATTTCAGTTCAGCAGGCATCTGTTCTTCAGGATCCTCTATTCACCTGTTCTGTTCTCTAAACCATCTCACTTAGTGTTATGTTGCTGAGTCAGAACATTAGCTTATTTTCAGTTATGTCTCACTATTGCTGATCTGCAAAATTATTGTCATATTCGTCTTCTGCTGATCAACTTAGTCATTTCAATAATTCAAAGTCCAGTAATCAAAAGTCTGCGACCAGATATGCAAGTAGCATTTGGCCACCACAATAAAACACTGAAACTGTGTCTGCAAATTGTATTGTATAAGTTTATTTTACTAGAATAAAACCATCTGTATTCCAGAAACTTAATAATCAGTATGAGAGAAATACAACAGTAGAGCCGCAGTTGTAAAATGGCAGTGGAATATACCTGATAAAGGTACACTGTTATGATTTTGCATAATGTTAATGGAAGAACACTGTTTGGATAGAAGTCTGACTGCTGGTACATTTGCAAAAAAGTGTGTGTGTATTCTTTATGGTGGTCATTGGTAAGGATTATTAAAATGAGAGAAAAAATGGCACAAACTGGGATTTGACAGAGACTCAGACACAAGCACAGGCAAAGCTAAAGTTAAATAAATTACAATTTTATTTGAAGTTTCCTGGTTAAAGTGGGTTTTTTTAATGCGTATGACCAGGAGAATAAAAATATCCATGTACTTCTATGCACGTTGAAAGAAGAGAACAATAATGCTTAAAAATTCTGGAAGAAAAGATGTATTTAAGTGGAATTTATATATATATATTTTATATTTATATATATTTATTTATATATATATATTAAATATATAGATATATATTTACCTAATTCTCCAGTAGTAACTTAAAAGAATCAGCAGGTTCCAGCTATCTTTTCCATTTTTTTCATTTCTGAATTATTTGGACCAGTCTCTGAAATTTTTATATGTAGTGCTTTTCGTAGTAATGATAAGTATGATTTCTGTTCCAGGTAGTAACTAACACATAGGAATTTCATGACATCCTATATGCCCATCATTATCCTGACAGATCCTGAATCTAGAAACATGAGGTTTCCCATAGGTTGTCTTATATATTTCCTAGTCCAATGCATATCGGATACCTGCTGAAATCCATAGTACTACTACTTCTATTGTTGAAACATGGTTACTGAGTTTGGATTAAAACTTGCATAGACTTAGTGTAGTGGAATGATTTAAATTTATTTTCACATATCCAAGATGAGTTTTCTCCCACTGTATTTATTGCAACTTGTCAAAATCCAGTGATAGTGTATTGCATAGCTAGAACAACTTACGTATATCCCGGTTTAGATGGCAGACTAAAGCAAAGTCGTATGTGTTGAAAACCAGTATTATTTCCATTTCAGGCAGTGTGAACAAATTTGATTTTATGTCTTTGACTATTCATAAGACATAGTAATAAGGAAAAAGATGTAAAAAAGTACAGATCAATGAACTTTACTTATTTAGATAATAATTTAGATAGTGAATTTTCAGATAGGTCAAGTATCACCTGAGTTGTGCTTCACAGACGTTTTAAAATGCTTATAATTATCATTCTATCCAATCTGCATGCCTCGTCATACATGAAATAAAACCTTTCTGGATTCTGTGCGATAGTATCCTTGCAGTGTATTCCAAACAGCGAAATGATAATAATAATAGTTAATAAATCAATCAGTGGTTAGTTTACTAAAGCTTTCTACTCAGATACCTGAGATTTTCTGATGCTCAAGCCAGCATCTTGCTTACTCTTGCTATTAAATAACATACTTCTGTGATTTATTTTGTTGCTTTCTAATTAATAAAATATACCAAGTGAGAATGTTTGATCATATGAGGGCTGAATCTCCGTACAGGCAAGTAACATGCCAGCAGTAATGTAAGGCATATATGAAATACTTGTGAACTACATGAATCAATCATGCAAGTATCAGCAAACATTGTTCTTTGTTTTCTTTAATCTACCTTAACTGTGAACAAATAATCAAATTTTTAATATGGTCAATGGCAGGTTTGGGTCTGAAACTTGCAATTGAAATTCCAGTTGTACAATTGTACTGACCAGAACAACTAACTATATAATTCTTGTCAATCATTTGACTAGGATAGTGTATTGGCTTCATGTATTTTTTAAAAAATCAAAAGGAAATTAATCCTCCCCCTCCATGCCTCCAACTGTGTATTCAGAATTATTCAGATTGTTTATTGGAAATGTCAGCTTATCTTGTCTGAATAGAGCATTTCTATTGTATGTAGTCTCTGAACTATATGCACTAGTTGTGCACAAATTCAGTGGAAACAAAACAGTTTTTATTTTGTTTAACCATTTGACATTTTCTTTAAATTTGTATAATTAATAACCTAATTAGACTGAAATTAATACACTAATTTTTACACTTTATAAAAAGAATATTTAGCCAAAGTAGCATCCAAAGTTACAATGCATTGATGTTTTTCATTTAAGGCTAGTCAAATGCTTCTCAGGACTATGGACAAGAGGCAAAGAAGAGGCTTCTTTTGTTCTAGAAGAAGAGGTTCTGTTGCTCTAAGCAGTTATCTGGAAACCAAAATCTTCCCTACACCTGGAGAAGCTCCATTTTCTCCAAGTGCTAGAGTTTTCAGCAGGCAATTCCTAGGGGATCCTGACCTTTTATTTCCTGTCATGTACAGCACTGCTAAAATCTTGATAGAATTGGGAAACTCCATAAACCTAATTAGTTGTGGGACTTGCAGACAGAATTCTCAAGGAAATACACAGGCGAGTGATCTTGTGTTGCCTCTAGTGGAACTGGCCGTGTTTACTAGCTGCTGTCCAGAAGCCATCTAGTCATTAACACAGCTCTGCTGAGGCAAGATGTTTTAGTTTGGGCATAAGGCCATACTAAAATGGATCTATAGCTTCCAGACCACATCTGGCTTGTGTCTGTGAGCTCAGAGAGCTGGCAGAGGAACTCTCAGATGTCTTAGGCAAATGTGTGGGGCAGATTTATATATGCTTCTTTGTATCCTGCAGGGAAGACAGGCATCCTGTTAGATAAGCATATAATGTTTAACCCCAGCTAAAACACAGCAGGGGAGAGAAATACAACCTCTTAGGTCAGTTCTGAACATTCTAAGGCCTATTCTAAAATCCCTCAGCTTCTTGGGATTATTCATAGTCCTCATTGCCAAGTTAAAGGGCAAAATTATTTGTGGACAGGATCTCAGGTCTTTTACTTGAAACTATTCCATGTAAAGTTGGACTAATTGCAGAGAGGAAAACCAAGCTCATCAATTGTGTAACGTTCAGAGTTGTTTGTGTGTTAGGTGTTTCACATAAAATGAGACAGCTTTGGTAAGAGATAATGAGTCTCCATCTGGAATAGCTGTAGCTTTTAATAGTCTGCATATTTCTTCACGTGATAAGTAAGAGTTGCAAACAGGAATTTAACAGAAAAATATTGTAGAAACTATATTGTAATTTGCTTGTGTCAGTATACAGAATACCTAGATTTTTTGTTCATTAAAATGAAAATTTTAGGAATTCAGGGAAATAAACACACGGCAGTTATTTGCTTGTCACAGATTTATACAGCTGAGTGGTAAATCTGTTTCTTTTCATTATGCCAACTGTAGTTATGGACTCAGGGTTGAATCCTGCAATAGTGATTTTAACCTATATCAATTCTGCATTTTGCCCCAAGGCTCTCATGCAAATTTACAGTATTTCGAGAACTGAAAGCTCAAAGTGGCCTTTATGAAACAATTTAATAGCAAATACCTACAAGAATGTTTGGCTTTGAACACTTAATACAAAGAACTCCCTAGCAGCCAATGTGACAGGCTCAATACTGAAGTCTTTACACTGGTAACCATGCCATTCCTATTGGCTTTCATAATGTAAGTAGAGCACGATCAACTCCTTTGTGAAATTGTCCATGAATATAAAGTACCTGACACGTCTGACTTGCACTCTTCTATGGAGTTTAATACCCTGCAGCAACACTTAAACCTTGAGAGCTGTTATTCTTCTAATGTCTTTCCCACCATCAGGAATCTGTCCTTAACACGGCACTTTGGTTAATTCCACAAGTTTATAATGCAGTTTTGCATTTGAAACACATTAATTTGGGATTAAATAGAATAATGAATGCTGAATGTACATGGAGGAGAACATATATTTCCTTTTGTTTTTACGATGAAAATAATAGCTTCGCAGGAAAGTGCTCTCAGGTGCTATTTGATTACAGAACCAAGGTACTGTTGCAAAATGTTGTAAAAGTATCTCAGGCAAAAGAATATATCTGCTTCCAGTTGCACACTCACACTGAATGAATGGAAAGTTTGAATAAAATAAAAAATTACCCAACTTAAGAACCTTAAGAAAACTTCCACTGACATGAATCTGTGCAGTCCTTTTCTCTTATTACGTACATTTATAATGTTTTACACACGAGGCAGTCATCTATTTATGCTAAGCAGACATGACACTGGGAGACCACCATACACTGTTTATAAAATACATTGTGTATTAAGCGTACGTTAAAGCAGGAAACGTGCAGGAAGAAATTGAAGAGTCTTGGTTAGAAGAAAGTGATTTTTTCCTTTCTGTCATAGTGTGTGGTGGTTTTCTGCTTTTGATCAAGTAGATAAGGCCAGCAGGTTCCAATAAAACATATGTTTGATAAAATACATTAATTACTGGAAACCTAAAAGGCTGTATTCTAAGCTTCTTGTTTCAAGATATGCAAAAGCTTGGGCAGAGTCTGCCTGGTAAGTTTATGTGGTGGTAAAACAGAATCCGATTCAAGCTATGTATCTGCAATCCTCAGTAACAGGATTGGCAATAGGTGCAGTCCAGGCACTTGTAGAAAGAGAGATGCCACATTTTGTTATTTAAACTTGAGCTATGTCTTCCTGATGCAGGGAATGAATAGATGTGTTTTACTGCTGCAGCTCATAGTTGATGTTTGTGAAAGTCTGATGCTGTACTTCAGGGGAAATGGATGCTCATAACTGCACACTCGTGCCTACAGTTTAAACTGGCACAATAGCCCCAAATAGTGCAATTGGATTATGAATCTTTAAATTAAAACATTAGGTGGATGTTCAGAATTATACAGAATAATTTACGATCAAATTAAAGTTAATAAATGTGGTTTTATTCATGGAAAAAATCCAGCATATGTGCTATGCTGTAAGAAAAATATTTTACTATTTACTTCTATGAAGTGTGAAACTGCATGCATTTTTTGGACAATTTTTTTATAAGCATAACATTTGGCTGCACAATTGTACAGGAAAGATAGGATTATTAAATTCTAAGACAAGAGCACCATGTTTCATTCTGAGATAAACTACTTTCAAAGATTAAAGTGTAGCTTTACTATAAAATTTGTGTACAGAGGAACATGTAATTGCAAATTGCTAGGGATAGATCAGTAAGCTGGTTTGATTCATTCATAATACCTTGTTTTCCAAAGTGTAAAACTTACTGATGTTTTCAGAATAGCTGAAGTTGGAAGGGACCTCTGTTCTCTAGTGCAACAGATGATTCTTCACTAACCTGTTATGAATCAATTTAAAATCATCCTATTATTTAAAAGTAATAAGTAGATTTGAAGAAGAGTTAGAAGGATAAAAAAACGGGAAGGGAAGGGAAGGGAAGGGAAGGGAAGGGAAGGGAAGGGAAGGCCTCCATATTTTAATAATAGGAAGAGGAAATATGCAGCTCTGATTGTGTCATTAGAACAGTGGGAAGAGAGTGAAAGCTAACTTTCCATGCTTACTTTTAGTGAAGACGATGAAGCTTGTCAATATGCTGGGAATTGGTAAACATAGTCTAGAATTGTATTTTCTTATGTGGTGCATTTTTTTTTTTGTGATTGTTTCAATTAAAACTTCAGCAGAAACAAACTCTTTTATTCTTTATCTTGAAAAACATTGAAAACATTTCAGTAGCCTAAAAATACGTAGTGTAATTCTCAGAGCAGTAGATCAAGAAGCTCAAATTGATGAGTAAAATAAGTATAAATTAACCTAGATGATTTTTCCTGAAGAGATTATGGAGAGTTCACAGAACGCCTTCCAGCAGTTCATTGCATGTAGCAGAGGGGAAAGAAGAGAGAAGCAAAAAGCATCTGGAGAATGTGCATTATCCAAGTAACACAACTGGACTTCAGGGAGGATGTCTACAGTGTGCTGGCTGGGTTTGTGTGTGGCACATCCAGCAACAGCTGCTAAAGGTGCAACTACTGCCAGATGACACTATGGTCTGTGGAAATTGAATGTATGGGGTAGAGAAATTACTACAGGAGGGAAGCAAAATGGAGCAGCAGGAGAGGAACTGCCTCTATACCCTGTTCCAGGAGTAAATATTGTTGTTAATGAGCTCATTCCTATTTCACTATTCCAGGGAATTAAGTGCTAATGCACCAACAATTGACCCTTCAATTGCACAATATTTTTGCAAGATTTTGTTTCGAGAACTGTGATACGTTCTCAAAGGTAGACAACTTGCCCTGGCTGAGGGCCACTTTCTGCTGACTGCTTCTGTGTGCTAACCATAGAGACTTCTACAAACTTGATTGTGTAATGAATAGGCCAGATAGCTAACGATGGCCTAAATGGACCACCAGAAACCATCACAGCCAGTAGATTGTTTACAGAAGAGGAGGTAGATGAGTAGTTATCCTGCATGCATTGGTTTGCAGATGCTACGGGGCTGAAGACAGATTTTGCAGAACATTCCGTGACTGAAGTGATTTAAATAACAGCTCAATTCTCACCCTCATTCATTCTTGCTTTACATCCAGTTATTCGCCCTAAGGCTGAAAGGAAAGCCTTCAGGTGAAATCCTGAATCTTATGAAATGTGTGATCATTTTCCCTCATTGGCTATAATGAGAACAGATTTTCACATTTGAAGCTTAAAAAATCAGTTACAATAAGGAAGTTAAACATTTAAATGATTCTCATTGCTTTTAAAGGTAGCAGTGAGTTTTATGAGGTCTAGTTTATAAAGAATTATTTTATAGAAGCATTCAGTTATATACGTTTAATGTTACAATTCCCCACTTTACTATAAAATTCAAAAATTCAAAATTTAATTTTTTTTGTGTGTGTGTGAGAAAAGGATCTAATTATAACTTGTATTTAACTGCAGCGAGAAATGTTAACAATACAGGCAAGAGAACTTCCAATACACTACATATGGAATCAATTTTAGGACTGAAATTAAATAATGTTAGCTATTATGCAGAGTAGCAGAAGACTTTAACACAAATAGTTCTCCCATTTTTGAGCCATCCCAGTGATGTATTTGCTTTCATGCCTTCATATAAAATTTTATGTTTGAAGCATTTTCTTTTACATTAGTAATCGAAACAGTAATTGTAAAAATGAAATCACTTGTTAAGCCAAAAGAACCAGCATAGTAATTCCTAATGGGTTTAAGATAAGAAACTCTTGCTAGCCATCCTAAATAGGAAGTATATTTTCTCATTTCAAATCTTTCCCTATCTTTCAGAAAATCTGGTAAGGAAATTATTTTTTATTGAACAGAGGGGAGAAAATCTATACCTAAAAGTAACACGTATGTTACAAGTGACAGCTGTTCAGGTCACAGATAGTATCAACATAATACTAAATCAGAGAGTACAATTTGCAGTTTGGCTACATTCATCAACTTGGGTTTTTTGTGTGTTATTGCATGAAGTACTTTGACTAATGACCAGGAACATGGGATACTGCTAGTCTATTTTCTATAATAAAATCATAGAATCATTAAGTCTGGAAAGACCAATAAGTCCAACATCAACCTGTGACCTTCAGATCACGTCACTCAGTGCGACACCTGCTATGTTCTTCAAAACCTCCAGGGACTGTAACTTTATCACTCCATGGGCATCCTTTCTTAATGCCTCACTACTCTTTCTGAGAATAAATGTTTCCTAATATCAAACCTGAACCTCTCCTTGTGCAACTTGAGGCTGTTCCATCTCAGCCTATTACTGCTAGCTGGGAGAAGAGGGCAACTCCCACCTCATCACATACTCTTTTCAGGAGCTTGTAGAGAGTGATAAGGTCACACTTGAGCCTCTTCTTCATGTGTAAACTTTGTTTGTCATTATTTTACTATATATATGTATTCTTTCATAAAACCACATTGTTCCTAATTTAGTTTCTAAGCAAGGACTGTACTTTGATTCAAGCAGCAAAATCCAGTAGCTGGTGGAAAATTATGTCTTTGAGCATGAAAGACTGTCATGTGCATTTTACTGTCTAACTGAAAACAGAAATTGCGTATTACGAGCAACATGGTGATGTTCCCATGGTAGGTGTAGTAGAAATTGTAGGTCATGGCCTGCAAGTGATGGAGCACCTGGTGGGAAGGCAGGGCCAATCCAGGGAACTCAGGTGCATGCAATGTCCCTGAGTGACTGAAAGGGGTAGAGCCAGGATACACGCCTTCCCAGATCTCATTTAAGGGTTGGCAGTGGAGGTAAAGTTATCATTGCCTACCTGAGACCTTCTAAGAGTAAGGGGTTTTGGTTTTGGTTTTGGTTTTGGTTTTGGTTTTGGTTTTGGTTTTGGTTTTGGTTTTGGTTTTGGTTTTGGTTTTGGTTTTGGTTTTGGTTTTGGTTTTGGTTTTGGTTTTGGTTTTGGTTTTGGTTTCTCACTTCCTTCTTTGTTTCAGTGGTCATGGCTTCTGCATTTGGGCTCGTCCTTGTTTGCTGTAGCCAAAGGTTAACCCTGCTATTATTACTGTA
>NW_024884253.1:37871219-37904033 GCF_019232065.1 Centrocercus urophasianus
GTCCTTGTTTGCTGTAGCCAAAGGTTAACCCTGCTATTATTACTGTAGTTTCCATCACGTTTCAGTTTTATGGGTAGACTTTTTTGCAGAATATTCTTTTTATGTCTTCAGTGAATGAAACCTAACTTCCAATAGCACAATTGTTTTCTTCAAAGGAGAATTTGAACCATTCCACTACATGCAAGTTAGGAAAATCAATTGTCCGTCTCTTCACACCCATTACTAAAGATAAATAGCTAGTGGTTCTTCAAGTAAAGTAATCAGTGAAATGAGAAATCATAAATCAACAGCTATGGAAGCTGTGGTTTATTTGTTTGTGCTAAATATCCTTTGAAATACTTGTATGAACATCATGCATGTGCAATATCTATCTTGCCTGTGGATTCTGTCGGTAGAAGGCCATGGCTGGTTTCAAGTAGCATTATCAGCTATAGATGTTTTAGCACTTCCTGCTAAAATCTAATAAGAAAAACATGTCTGGTGGTAGCTGGCTTATAGCATCGATAAGTAATTCTAAGGTAAAATCAGTAAAGCTGTAAGGATGGAAATGGCAGGGGTAAATGAATTTGTCTTTTGAGCTAAAATTTACAAAAGTCGAAACTTTTCATCTGCTGTAATGAACAGTGAGTATCAGGGGTTAGGAGAAGGGAAATAGGTTAGTACTGACTATAAGCAGATCTTTATTTTCAGTTTTCAGACTGCATATGTGTTTGCCAAGAATACTGCAAATTCAGCAGAACGTACATCTGAAGCAACTGTTTCTTCAGTGGAGATTAGTCACTCTGTCCCTTCAATTTTTCTCAATTTTACAAGCACCATGTTTTGATTTATTGAAATAACATTATGGTTGTTTCACAGCGTGTTTTTCTATTTACTGTTTGAAATGTAAGCCTTATATATCAGAAGACAAAGGGATTATACCATCTTTAATCAAATTTCTGAGTTTTATTAGTATTGCAAATGTGAACGACAATGTTCCCAGGGACTGCGAATAGCAGAGTAGAATTCTGAATTTATATTCAAATAGTATCAGCTTCAAGTTTTCTGAGGGTAGAGGATTAAAATGTGACAGAACACTTCTGTGTAGTGTAGACTTAAGGTACAATGGAGGCTATGTTTCCATTTGGAAATTATTTATTATCTCTGAGGATTTTAGGGTAGAAAGCATAATAGCCACGTTGAATAGCCATATATTGCTAACTTATTTTGTTTTCTCAGTTTTAACTTGTTTGGTGCTCTTGCTAGACAGAGTAGAACTTTGCTAATGTTATCCCATGAGATAGTCAAGCCTTTGTATGTAATTAACTAAAAAAGTGTAATGGTAAGAGCAGTTCTTTTGTTGTTGCTCTGCTTATCAACAACAAGATATTAATTTTCAAATTGTAATGTGTTTCTTGAAAATAGAAATGCTAAATTACCATTAACAGAAAAAACAACAATGCACTGCTTTAATTTCAATGCTGGATAAGCAAATGGAAAAAGTTAGTTTTTTAAGTCAACTGGTATCTTATTAAATGAAGATCCCAAGATCACAACTCTGATGCTTATCAGGTGAATAACTGCATCAATGGATAAGGAAAGAGACACTGATGTCATCTATCTGGACTTCAGTAGGGGCTTTGACATGGTACGCCACAATATCATACTTTCCAAATTTGAAAGATAAGGATTTGATGGGGGGGGACTGTTCGATGGATTTAAAAAAAAAAAAAAAAACTGGTTGCAGGATCAAATTCAGAGCATGCTGGTCAGTGGCTCTCTGTCTGGATGGAGATCAGTGATAAATGGTATCCCTCGCAGATCAGTGCTAGGACCTAGGTTCTTTAATATCTTCATCAATCTTTTAAAATCTTCATCAGCAGTGGGGTTGAGTGTACCCTCAGCAAGTTTGCAGATGATGAAACCAAGCTGTGGGGTGTGGTGACATACCTGAGAGACAGGGTGCCATCTGGAGGGATCTAGACTGGCTCAAGCAGTGGGCCTGGTAGAATGTCATGAGGTTCAATAAACCCAGGTGCAAGGTCTTGGGTTGAGCAAACCTCTGCTACCAATACAAGCTGGGGCTGAAATGATTGAGCACAGCCCTGCTGAAAAGAATCTGGGCGTACTGGTGGATGGTAAGCTTGACATGAGCCAGCAATATGCCCTCACCACTCAGAAGGCCAACTGAATTCTGGGCTGCATTAAAAGATGTGTGGCCAGCAGGTGAAGGGAGGTGATACTGTCCCTCCACTCTGCGAAAATGATCCAAGGGATGGAACACCTCTCCCATGAGGACAGACTGAGAGAGCTGGGGCTGGTCAGTCTGGAGTAGAGAAAGCTCTGCAGAGACCTGAACGTTCACAAACAGAAGAGATCTTTCTAAGCAAATGATCAGTGACTTTTAGCAGAAGGTTATTAAAATTAGTGGGACCGTCAGACTTGCTTCTAAGCTAAGAATATTGCATGTTATAGGCTATACTTAACAGTCCTAATTAGCAATCTCAGTAAATTTGAGGGTTATCATATTTTTGCCTGTCATGCATACATGGCATCAGCCATGATAACTGATGCTCTGTTCACCCTTCTCCCGAAAGTGTTTCAACCTCAGTGCAAGAAGAATCTCTATATAATTTCAAACATAATTTAATTTTATGTATATAGGAGGATGCACAGAAGCATTATTCTTGGTCTTGAAGCTGCTGTTTTCAATCTAATGAGAATGCAAAAGCTTAAACTTAAGAGTATTTTACTTTTTTTGCAAAACAACGGTTTTCTAGCACTAAATGATAGTAAAAATCAAGTCCCTGATGAATTCATCTACAGACTTTGTTTAATTAACTTCATGATTTTCAGCCTGGAAAAGGTGAGGTATGCTCATATTCAGGAGCATACCTTGTAATACACTTCTTCCCTCAAATACAACTATTTCTAACAAAAAGACGAGCATTTTGTTAAAATATGGTCATTCTCTAGTAGGAATGCTTTGAAGTCAAGCGTTTATGCATAGTTATATTTACAAATGTCTTGCACAAATATATTACTTCCCAAGATGTATGTTATGCTTCAACAAAATGATTAGTTATGAAATTGTGCATTAATAAAAACAGTTGGTTCTCTTTGTAGCTCAATTCCCTTTGCCCTTACATATATACAGTGATGTCAAATAGCTCTCTGCAGTACTTTTGAATAACTATAACTATGTTATAACCATAATATGTGAATTTATATTATGCATGAAAGGTCATGGCCTATGAGGAAGTCAGTTTCTTTTCATGCGTGTAGTCCTTAAGAGTTAGCACTTAGGGAAGTGAGGCAAAAGGAAAAACAGGCATTGCAAGGAGTGTGATTTAACACCTTGATCCCATAAATAAAAGAGAACACACATATATTACAAGACAGTTGGTGAATAATGGAAAAACATACATGAAAGTTTCTCATAGATCAAGGAAAATGTGAATTCCAACATCAAATAGAGGCCTGGATCTCATAAATGAAAAGTAAAAAACCGTATAATGCCAGTAAGAGATCACCCATATCAGACAGCAGAATTTCCCTCTTTGTGTGAGAAGTGGAAACGTTTACCTTCACATCTCTTATTCAAAATGTACTAATGTTAAATCATTGTAGAACTTACAGAGAAATAACAGATATTTAACAATTCTAACATGTTGCAACTGGCATAATTTTAAGAGGTATTTCTTCTCTTTGTTTTGTATTTCAGCTGAAAACACTCTGGCGCTCATGCCAGGAAAGTTGCAACTCTTTGAAATACAGCTGAACGTTCTGAATAATCAGGCTGAAATGTTGCTGGTTTTCTTGTAAGCAGTAGTTCATTCTGAGGTCTTGAGCCTGTGCTGGCGAGTGAAACCTCATCTTAGAGAAGATTGGGAGAGAATATTTATTAGCCTTACTTAAGGATGTTTTTAACAGAGGTTAAACTTTGTTAAAAGCAGGTTGTTTGCTTTGGGCAGTTCTGCAGAATAGGAACTGACTGTGGCCTGTGGAGCTGTCATAGGCTGGAAATCATCTGCAGTGCAGGAGCCAGCCAGGAAGGAGCTGGTGAAAATGTTACTGCTGAGTCCACCTGTGCAAGAGCTCAAAAGTAAGTGTTGATATTTTGTGGAAGAAAGACAGCTTGAAAGACATCACTGTTTTACTGTGGCTCTCACATTCAACTTTTTTTCCCTAAATGTTGGTGCCCTACAAACTTTCTCTCCTCCTTGTGGGGATCCTTATCTAGAGCAGCAGAGATTTGAACTGCCATAGATTCCTCTCACCTTCCGGAGATAAGTGGCCTTCATTCTTGTAGATCAGATCTTTCTACCTGTTCTACTGGTCTGTCATTTCCCTCACATTTTTCTGATCTGCAAATCCCCCATTCCTTCTCCTGCTTACCTCCCCAGTTGGGTGGTACAAGATGGTAGTAATTGCTCAGCCTACTTCCAGCCTTACTATGCAGCCTTTTAACTTTTTTTGTGTATGTTTTCCTGTTCTTTCTGTTTTTGTTTCTCACACCAAGATTTCTTTCAATAGGCTATGAAGCTTACAAGCCCCCCAGACTTCCTCTGCATGGCAAGCAGCAGTCCTGTGGGGCTGTTAGCCTCATTTCATTGGCATGTACACACTTCTCTAAATTCCATGCAAAAAAATGCTGAAATGAGCACAGAACAGAAAGAGATATAAAATTCAGTCCCAAGAAAGAAGAGTCATCTATAGACTTCAAACAAACTAGCAAAACCCCCAGGCAGAAAGTACATTAAGACTTTTACATGGCTGAGTAATTTTTCTCCTTTGAACACATACCTCAATCTAACACTCTTATTGTATGACTGTGCCAATCAAAGAGCAGAAGAATTTGTAGTGCTGTATCCCAAGGTTTAGAAGAGACTGAAAGTGACAGGAGGTGGATAAGTCACCTTTGCCTTCTAAATTATGTTACAGACTACCAGGATAGGAATGGATGAATTAAAAAGTAGGCAAAAGTCCTTTTCACATTCTATAAAAATACATGTCTTTTTGATATTTTGAATCTCCAGGTCATGTAGCTTTCAATTCAAGTAATAACTTTTTCTGGCACTTACATTAATGTTTTAAGCGAAACCATTAAAGTCAGGAAATAAATAAGTGAAGGAAGGAAGCAATTATATTTTTACAGGCAAATACCCATAGGTGCCAGCTCCACAAAAATTAACTAGCAGATTTTGAGTCTCACTGTGACAGGGAAAATGCCAGACAATTTGGCAGATAATGCGTAGGAGCAACATATCCTGCTAAGAAATAGGTAAATGATAATCATTGGCAAAAGAACAAAACAAAACAAAAAAATTGTAAAAAATTGTAACTAGTGTAAAAACTTACAAAATATGCTTTTACTATCATATCTACCAAAGAAAATGGATTTTAAAAGCTCTAATATGTATGTGGATGCAAGTTTATGTGCATATATAGAGAGTAAGTAATGGATAGTTATTCACTTATAGGTGCTGCATACTTTTGCTTTTCCTGTTTAAATAAGAAAATTTGGCAGCTTTCACTGTCTTAGCCAGTAACCATGACACCAAGTATAAGCTGTAAAATAAGGTGATCTCCCAGCAATTGCAAATCATTTAGAGCAATTAGAAAACATGCGCATCCACAGGATTTATAATTAGCTCACGAGAACAGTTATGAAGCATTGCACTAAGAAAAAAAAATCACAAATATCCATGTGTATCTGCTTTTACAAAATAGAGTGGAATAAAAAAATACAGTTTCACATGTATTATTTTGTTTCTCTGTTAAAATTTAACATGCTATATAGGTTAGTATGTAGTTAAGTGTTAGGGTGTTGGTTTTTGGTTTTTATTTTTTTTTTTTGGATGTTTATGAACAGTTGTTCAAACTAACATTATGAACTGTTCTACAAGTTTAAAGAGTAACAGTAGAGAAAGCTAGCAGTGAAAGACCAGCCCTTATATCCTTTTTACAGAATGTACCTGTCAAGTGCCTAAGCTAGTCTAGCAGTTCTGAACTCCTACAGTTTAGTGTCTTTTTTAACAAGGTTCTGAATGACCTTATTTTTCTCTCTTAAGCAGAGGGTAGCTAAACACAAACTATTAAATTACAGGTTGTCCTTGTGAATACCTATCCCTAAAAATGCCAAGCTTCCAAGGCATAAATGCTGGATTTGTATAAGAAAACTGTGTTTCCAGATTAAAAGGAACCATAAAATAAAAATCCATAACATCATGCATATGATAGCATGAACCAGCAACACCAGTTTCAGTAACTACTAGAGTGTTCATGTACAACCATTTTACATCATCCTGTAGAGAACTGATTTGGTGGAATGTTCAGATAAAAGATCTTTCCTTAGAAAAATTTCTCAGGTGACAAAAACTGTCTTTCAGCACTTGTGGGGACATCAAGTATACGTAAGATGGCCTAAGTCAAAATGAAAATGTACTGAAATATAAATTATATTATTTAATATAGATAATATTTTCTAGCACTTAAAAATACTTCTGTATTCTTTGAGGAATACTATGCATCCTTTTGCCTGTGATGTGGCAAAGAATCTTTAGTTGTCTACGATTCTATAGACCAACTCAATCTTCCAGTTTTTAAAGAATAGGGCAGATTTTTTTTTTTTTAAGAGTCCTAATGAAATTAGGTTTGTGACCACAGTATTTGGGGCTGGACTATCATCCACCTAACTTTTAAACTATCAGTTACTGTTAAATTCATAGTTCAATCACTGCATGGTTCATCTTCAGTGCATAGTAAGCTTTACAGTCACAGACTACTGAACTTTCTACTGAGCAAGAAAAATGATAATTTATGATGCAGTGGCAGTTGAATTGTTTGTGATGATGAAATTACCCTTTGCTGTAAAATTCTCTATTAACTAGCTAACTGGCCACTCACATTTTCAGTACTCAGTGATCTCTTTAATTTATTAATTTCTGCCATTATATCCTGTATCATTCATGCGTGTCTCTGTAGTGTTGCCTTGTCCTCTTTTACACTCTGGTTTTTAAAACTATGTAACCAACTCAGAAACACTAACAGTAATAGTCTTTTTTTTCATTAGTTATCCTTTTCTTCTATCCTCATCTTCCAATTAGTATCTCAGTAGTAATTTTTAGCTTTCAAGTGGGTAATTCAGATCTGTGAACTGACTTGTTTCCTTGACTACATTTCTTTACCAGTAGATGAGAAATATCTCTACTTAATAAAATGACTTCTTACTAAAATTTTTCTCACCTAGCATTTCCATCTTTTACCCTTAATGATTCAGTTCTTTCTATCTTAACCTTTCATTTGCCTATGAAGACTCTTCAGATCCTTTCTTTAGATCTACCACCAGCTCATCATTGTTAATGAATTGCACTTTTTCTCTAAACTCCTTTACTAGCTTTCACTTTTTCAACCTTTGTTGTTAGAACAGTAATTTTCTCCTGTTGTTTTTTTTTTTTTTTTTTTTTTTTTACTACCCTCTTCATTAAGCACCATCTGGCTAAAGTGATTACAAATTCACCTCTTGTAAGTATTTTCTCTCGCTGAGAGAGAAAACTCAAAATTGAGTGACCTTGTTGCATTTGCTCTTAAACTTTTTGTCAAATTCCTAGTCCCAAACCCTACTTATCCTCTGCACATTTGACTCTTTCAGGACATAGATGCTGGATAAAAGGCAGATTTGAAGGATGAGTGCATTTCTCTCCTTGCACAAGACCCAACCAGCTTCTTCCAAGAGAAAATTGACAACATGTTAAGTAACTTTACTCTTTTTGCTTGTCCTCTCTATCCTTGCTGCAGATGCTAATCTGGTATCCTAATCCAATTGCATGCCCCAGTGATCTAAATCCTCTACCTGATCTCTCTCCTGCCCACTAGTTCTCTTATTCTTTTCTAAATCTTTCTCCCTTGTGTTAAGCATGCATAAATGCATGTGTGATCTCTTCGATGTTTTTATACTTAAAAACTACATCAATTTAGTAGTTCCAGTTACTAGATCTTTTTCTTTTCTTTTTTTTTTTTAAACTCATTAAAAAAACATTGTATAGAATGCTCACCAAAAATTCCATACTAAATCCTTCAGATCCACTGATTTAACTCCACAAAAGCCATTCTTACCTAGTGCCATGGTTCTAAATAAATGACATATCAGAACTACTTTATCAATGCCATTTGACTTTGGATCCTGTTGAATTTAATCTTGAAATTCTGTCCTCATCTTTCTTTCTTTTCTCCCCATTCACTTGTCCCTCATCCCCCAACAGAAAAAGACTAAGTATAATGATTAAGAATGCAAGCAGTTTTGGTAAATTGTAATCATATAGAAAAGAATTCTTATTCTCAATTCATGTAATATATTACTAAGCAAGATTGTATTTTCTATGCATATTTTGCTTACTAATCCTTGTGTTGATACATGTCATCACTGGCTGAAAGGCTACTTCTTTTTGGCCTCCAAGAGTAATGTCTGTAAATTCTCAGAACACTGATATAATTTCATCATGAAAGGGAAAGGCTATTCAATATCCAATTCTGTTTGAAAAGTGTTTGAGAATCCATATCAGTCTATCTAGTTATATGATCTGTGTATTAGGCTGTTACAAAACTGTTTTGGAGGAAGATTAAAAAATTATGATAGTGATCATACTTAATGTACTTAACATATTGAGTGTTTTAAAAAAGAGATGTGTGCTGACGTACATGTTGCAAATAAACTATTCTTTTAAACCTATCTCATTCACCTCTCTTAAAACACAAATCTCATTACCACTCTTATTTCTTCAGAAATGCTGCATGCTGGGATGAAGTTTGTTGGTTTGCGCTTCTTATCACTTTAACAAGGTGTTCCTGTGGAAAATAAAGGTTCCTTCCAGCTAGAACTATTCTATAATTTCATGAAAATCTACAGATGTAATGAACATAATCACATTACAAATAATGAAGCTATATCTAGGCAAGGGATAGTGCAAGAACTCATTAGTAAATACTCCATATCTGCTTGTCTCTCTTTCGTCTCTCTCCTTGTTTTCATTTGCATGCATGTTTGTGCTGTACAATAATTTCCTGGGTAGAAAACTAGAAAATTCTAAATAAGCTAAACTTCTCTGCATATGCAGGGAGCATGTGCAGATATTGACTTCATTGTTTCATTATCGTGTACTTTCTTAAAAAAGCTCCAAAAGAAATGGAGGCAACTAATAGAAGAACTTAATTTCAACTGATACAGCCAAGCTGTTTATAAGAGAACACCTTAGATGGTGAGAACAGCTTCCAAATAAGTTTTCCCTTAAAAACAAAACAAACAAACAAAACAAAACAAAAAAACCCACGCATATATACTTGTGGCTTGTTCTCTGTTTTTGCTTTATTGATGGTGCAAGCGTCACTCAAATGTTCTAATTTTAACTTAACACTTTTTCCTTTGAGGGATCACACTGATAAAGCCTTTCTCATTACATTTTTTTTATATGCCAAAGATCTAGGTACCAAACCATATTAACATAAGCACCTCTATCGATAAATAGCATCTCTGTTGACCCTGAAATCTTTTTACTGTGGTTCTGCCAAATTTCAGATTAGCTTGGGCTTCAATACGTATACCTTCCACTTCACCTTATGTGTTTGACTCTCTTTAGTTATCTGTTTGATTTTCTAATTATTTTTAAATTTTGTATGGCTTACATTGATGTTTGAGTTCTTGTGGCCTTTGCTGCAAGGGCATGTTTTTTGTTTGTATTCAACTGATTATCTACAAGTATGTCTAGGTCCTTTTCTGCAAAGCTGCTTTCCAGCCATTCAGCACTCAGTCTGCACTAGAGTCTAAGCTCACCCCTAGGTACAGGACTCTGCAATTCTTTCTGCTGAACTTCCCCACATTTTGGACAGCCTGTTTCTTCAGCCTGTCAAGTGCCCTTGAATAACAGCACAGCCATCTGGCCTATCAGCCACTTCTCCCAGTTTCATATCATCCTCAAACTTCTGTTAGATCACCTAAATTATTAATGAAGGTGTTAAACTGTTGTGTCTCATAGTAGTTGAAAATGAGTTCAGCTTCCAGCTTGATTTTGTGCTGCTCATCGCGGAATCATAGAATTGCTTGGGTTGGAAAAGACCTTAATGATCATAGAGTCTAACTGCAACCTAACCAAACTGCCCTAACTCAAACAGCCCTCCCTAAATCATAGTCCTTTGAGGTGGCAATTTTCAGTCTGCATCACTATCCACCTATTTAGTCTGTATATTAGTTTGTCTGTGAGGATATTATGGGAGACATTATGGAAAGCCTTTTGAAAGATGAGGAAAGCAACAATCACTGCTTTCCCTTCAAACCAGTAAAATTATTTTAGAATGTAGAGAATGCCTTTAGATAACTGGCTGTAGGAGTGAAACATCAGATTAGAAGTCAGCAGGTAAGTGTTTTAACTCCTTTTTGAGTCATTTTGAAAATTACGCGTCAGGAAAAAAGGCTATTTGTAGAAATATTCCTTTACATTTAACTACATATTTGAATTTGAACACTTATTAGAATTGTTGACTGAATACAATTAAACAATGCAAATTATTTTAGAAGTGGCTTTCGATTTCCATATTCAGCTCTGGTTTTGCATTTATAAGAGTTCTTGCTGCTAACTTGAAAAATAAGCTACTGACAAGTTTTAGTCATTTCCTTCAGAGCATACTAATACTATTTCTCCTAAAGACATTGTAAATAGTGAAGGAAGAGAAAACATAACCTTGGTTTTATTGATATTGTTTTTTCCTTCAAGTGGTCTCTGATGCAGTAGCACAGCATTTGCAGAGGGGCTACTTTGCTTAACGTAACGTTTTGACTCGTGTTTTCAAATTGCTATTTAAGAAAAGCACTTTTAGAATGTTTTCCATCAGTGCTTGTACGCAAACTGATTTTACAACCTTTCTAAGGACTGTGTGGTTCCAAATGACAGGAAATATGAATCTTGCAATGTGCAAGGTTAAAAAAAAATAATTGAAAAAATAAAAGACTTTACAGAAGTCATTGGCAGAAAAAGAAAGTTTTGGATGTCATTTGGCAGCTAAAACTGGATCTCTAAGAAAAACATTAACAGGAGAAAGTGATTAAATAAATTGAAAACAAACAAAATGGGAAGATCTATCTTTTAAAAATGCACCAAAAATGCTGGAAAGTAAGTTGTTTCAGGCTTTGATTTATCAACATCAACTAACGTTTAAGTACACTGCTAATACCTTCCTGCCCTTTTCTTATGACATTCTTCCTTTTGAGATGGGAATACTAGGCTGAAGCTATCAGAGCAGCAGGTTATTTGGTGACTGGCTAGCCAATATGTGCTCTTTGAGTGAAAAAGAGTTGGCGGTTACAGTCAGATCAGGAATGAATGAGCCAATGTAGGTGTTGCTAAAAAAAAAAAATGTCCCTGCCAAGCAACATGTTATGTAGGCACGACTATTTTCTTAGAGAAAATAGATCTGATTAAAAACCTGACATTAATAACTGGCCTCCTTTCTACATCTGTTTATAGTTTTGTACTCTGGAAATATGCTAAGGCTTTGATTGTTAGACATAGTGTCTTGTTGAATGCGGTGGAAATGGGTACATGAAACCACTAATTTCAGGGTGCCAATAACATCTCAGAAGTTACAGGAGAATTCTCTACTGATGTAAGAGTTGAGATGTGCTGATTAGCACAGCTCTGAGATGTAAAGTTGTGGAAGAGCACTATAGGACCGTAGATAGCTTTATTGTTATGTGATGCATATGAAACAGGAAAAGGTCTATTGTCTCAGTTTCTTGAAAAGACAGTTTTCTAATTTTGCAACGTAATTTTTCATATTTACAAATTTTTGTGTAATAGTAGCTTATTTTATTGTGAAAGTTCTTAATAAATCCTGGGTGTGGTTCAATTCTGCTAGCATCTATTCACCTGAAATAACTTGGGTAGACATTAGGGAGATAAATCTACAAATATTTTTGCAGAGTTAACAGTTATTTATTATATGGGAGAAAAAATTCCGGAACGTTTAAATATTAAGCTTACAAATATGCAGATTCTGAATTTCTGTCAGCAGAATCACATCTGTAAAGGAAAAAAACAAACAAACTGTTGTGAGATTTGCAACTGGTATTGGCAACTGGAATGCTCTTTTAGAGGAATGAGAAAATCTGGTAGTCAAAGTGGAGTTTAGTCTTGATTAGAAGACACCACTAAGTAAAACAGTTCTCCATTAATGGTTGTTTCAGTTGTAGCAAAAGAACTAGTGATACAAACATAGGATACATAGGAACAAGGTAGAAAAACTTAAAAGTACAGAAAAAATATGAAAGCCATTTTAAATATACGCTATATTACTGTCTGGGAATTCCAGTTCTTTTTTCATGCCTTAATGTTATATACATAATAATGTTATATACATAATAATGTTATATAACATATGTTACCTATATACATACACCAATATGTATATTGGTGTATATTTTCACCCCAAATAACTTGCAAAATAATTGGAGTTGCCCAGTTAATCTAAATTGTAAGCACAAAATGTGAGTCTGTACAAGAATCATGACTGCTGGGAAACTTCAGGTGATAATGTCTGTCAGCATAATATATAGTTTTTATGTTCAAATCAGCAAAAATGAGTATTTGGAACAGTGTTAAAATTGTCAGTGTAACTTTCAGGCAAGTGGTCTCATCGTCTGATGAAGATGTTGGCATTTGCTTATTCAGAGGTAGGAAGAGTTAAAATGCAGTTTGTGTACTTCAGAAGTGATAAAGATTTTTTTTCAAATCCATATGAAAAAATTGAAATTTTGATGCTTTGATAATCTGTACTGTGGTGTAAGATTAAATCATGAATATACTGTTACATCAGTATACCTTTGAAAAAAGGAAGAGTTACTTGTGGCAAGGGCTACGGAACTACAGAATTTAAGTTGTATGATAGAGCAATAACATTCATCTCTGTACTGCAATCACAACTGAGTTCAGAGCCATGCCGGAGTACACATGCTGTATATTTAAGTTGTTAATTCTCTGGGTGGCCTGGGAATTCTCTACTTTGTCATCACATAGATGAGATGCTAGATCAACTTGAGATAAGTTAGATATCTAGCCACCTTCTCAAGAAATATTTTAATGTGATAGCAACTCTCCAGGTGGGAATTTTGAGCAGTATTGAAGATTTCTTTTGAAAGCCCATTTGTATCTAGACTAGCTGGTAGGTTTCTTCTTATTAGATGTGTCAATTAATATACTTTGTGGAAAATCTGGTAGTCCTAGCAACACCCCCAAGTGTTTTCTGCTAGTCAAACTGCATGCAGAGAAGAGATATTCTAACATATGCCTTAATATAAGCAGCAGAAATGGATAATGAGGTAGTCAGAGAAGACCACAGGTCGGCTCAGTACAAGAACTAAACTGGACAGACATTTGGAGAGTCTCATCCAGTTCGAATGAACATCAAGCTGCAAAGGACCTTGCAGTGGATTTTCCAAAAACAGTAACTTACTATCTATTCATCATTGATGATATTTCACAAACAATCATTGTGATTATATACATGAAACATTATGTACTGTTGCTTGTGAAGTATCATCAAAACAGTGATATTTGACGTATCCAGTTTTTAATCAAATCACTGGTTCCCGCAGAATTTACAAGCAGATAGGTGTTCCAAAATCATGCAGAATGGATCAGCAACTACTTACACATTGTTGATTTGACTGCCAGAGCACATCTTTTTAGAAACTGGATGAAGTTTCTCTGGCCTTTGCCACCTATTAGGACCTAAGTGTGAGACAAATCTATGCTTTAGCGTAACTGAAGGAACCTATCTCCCACCTGTATGCAATGTTTAGTTTCTTCCCTGAACTCTACTCAGGAAAAGAACTGAACTTCCAGATCATAGCTGCTATTCCAATTTCCTGCTGCTGATGACATTGTAAGATATCTATACTGACTTTCCTGAAGAACCTTGTTCCACTCTTTGAGAAAACACCACAGGTTATTCAGGCTACAAATAATCTCTAATGTCCAATTAAATAGCTTCATTTATTTCATGTAACTTTTACTCTACCTGCATATTATCTTTTCTATCTTTATTTCTCATTCTAACATAAGCAGCTCTTCAATAACTTCAAAATTCATTGTTCAGGTCTATGTGCAAAACTAAGAAAGTGAAAGATGTGAAGTAGTATGCTGTCAGTCGTAACAAATACACACAGGTTCATCACTCTTCTCAAGTCAGAAGACAGGACTTCTGCATAATTTGCCTGGAAATTAAATACCTTTAGTTCTAAATTAGAACTAATAGTTTGTAAACAAACTTCAGTTCTAGCTCTATAACTATTATTTTAAACTGCTGATCAGTTCAGTCTTTAATAATTAGCCTGGCTTCCTGTAAAAGAACTGAAACAAAAGCTCCATAGTTCCTTGGAGACATGGTTATTTCTGAGGTCTCTCTAAGTGTAGCAGAAAACATCAGTATGAAGATTTTATTTTTTGCATAATCTAGAAGCTACATAATCTATAGCTACAGTTCCTAGATTAAATGCCCAATGTATGCTGTGGCTGTACATACATACTACGTATCTCAAAGAAACATCTGTTTCTGTATGTAGATTTCCAATTTTTAACCTACCTTCTGGCAATAGTCCAAGTTTAGCTTCATTCCAGGCAGGAATGGAGCAGATTTTCTCACATAATGAATGCTGCTTTATTTGGGACATTTGGATTGGATTATGCAATTTACTTCTAGTAAGTATCTTAAGTGGCTGATCCCAGCTCTAGATTTTGGGCCAATAATCAACATGGAAAAACTTAAATTCCAAATATGAAAATTATTCCTTCTTCAGGCCACCAACCTTATCAAGTATTAGTACGTAGTTTTGGCATATCTGCAAATGTTATTAATTTCTGTACCTTTTGTCCTAACAATCATGTTCTGTGTTTTAACATCTTTCAAGCTTTCCTAAAACAATATCCCTATTAAGTGTAAGAGATTTTGGGGGAACATTGAAGTTGGATGCTGAAATTTAAAAACTTCCTTTTCCAACTCGATAACATGCAAAAGTGCTTAAATTGACTTTCAACCTTGAAGCAAAATTTGTACAATTGTGTTTGAAGTGTATGTTTTATTTTTAGGTGGTACGTTCAAGTTAACAATAGAGGTGTGTGATTTATGCAGTGCCTATATAGGACTGTAGCTAATCTTTAGAATTCCATTGGATTGTCTTGTTCTCTTTTCAGCTGAAATAATATGAACAATTTCTGTGGATAAGACAGAAAATGCTCATGTAATGTACCCTACCTACTATAGAGTACATAAGTTTTGAAAATGTGTACGTATATTTATTTTGTACGTATATGTGTTTATATATACATATTCATTTTCTATCTCAGCTACTTATAAAGAAGCTTTTCAAAGCAGTTAAATTTAACATGCTCTTGACTAAGCTGAAAATTTGAATTGTGTTTACATAGGTATTTTATGGGCTATTCATAATTTATATAAACAGACAGGGATAATGAGTGGGTAGAATGAAATTTAATAGAATTTATTAGAATGTTAAGTAAATTATAAAAAAGATATCCCTGAGTTCAATTGTATCATGTTTAGTCCCTCTTTACTGGCTGTTATATGCTTTAGTGCTCTGAATTTTTGCAGTACAGTTTCCAGCATTTGTACTCATAAGAAGCCTTTTAAAGCTTATCTTAACCAGGAATACTGTGATTTAGATAGTTAAATAGTTTGATAGTTAAATATCTTTTCTTCATATTAAATCTTATTCTTTTTTGTTACAAATTTCTTATATTATTACTTACCCTATTATTAATGAACAGAGATAGTAGTTGATTTTTTTTTTTTTCCTCTACAGTACATATTCAAAGATTCTGATAATGTCCCAGCTCAGTCTTTATTCTTCTAGACTAAACAAGTTCCACTATTTCAACCTTTCCTTTAGGTCATTTTATGCACCTCTTATCATTTTTATTACTCTTCTCTGGACTCTATCCAGTTTGTTTACATCTTTTGTAATGACTCAAGCCTGGTCTATGTCTGCTAACAGAACCACATTCTTCCTAATGTGGTTAAGATCCAGTTTTAAAACAAACAATTAAGACTAAATGGTTTGATCAAAACGTGACTCAAGTGCAAAGCATGTTTCTGTGCAAGCTATCTCTTCCTTACTAGGCCTATGCA
Organism: Centrocercus urophasianus; assembly: GCF_019232065.1. Lineage (NCBI taxonomy): Eukaryota > Metazoa > Chordata > Aves > Galliformes > Phasianidae > Centrocercus > Centrocercus urophasianus. The sequence goes on from NW_024884253.1 coordinate 37,887,393, forward strand.
ATTCTCGTCCAGCATTGTTAGACAAGATAAAAGAAATGCATGGTTTGTAAGGAGTGGGAGCGATTAAACTGGTTTGGATAGGATCGTGAGTTTCATTCCATCATTTCTCTCTACCTCTGTCAGACAGGATATGTCAACACAATTTTACTTCTTGTTATGAAAAATAATTGATATGGTACTCATTACCTGTTGCAGTGCTAAGTATCTGCTGATTAAATGCAGACAGACACAGACATCCGCATCATCATATCATAGCAATTATTTTCTCTGTAGCTGTAGAAAGTTATGCCTTTTTTTTTTTTTTTTCCAAAAAATAAATAACAAATCTACAGTAAACATTTTAAAACAATCATAAATCTAGAATTTAGAGTAATAAACTTCTGAGATGTATCAAGTTAAACATTGACTTTGTCCATGGCATTTAATGTCTGTTCAGAAGAATGAACTTGTGGCTTCAGTTGCATACTGCTGGTTCTCAAGAATATATAATATGTAAAATATACAAGTGGGTTGTTTTTCTTGTGTGTTTTTTTTGTTTGTTTGTTTTCTGTGAAATTAGGCAGTGCCCTTCAACTTTAGGTGTTGTATTGTCCCTTATTTTTTTCTTGTGTCTGGAATTCAGTTCTAGATGGAAGGATGTTTTTTTCTCCATAGTGTTATCAGTTTGGTTTATAGCTTCTTACAGAAACAGTAGACTTCAGAATTTTACTGGATCCTGTGTAACTGTTGGAATTTAAACTACATTAAGCGTGTCTCCTGCCATGTACCAATGTGTAGTTTTCTACATAATTCCAAACTTCAATCTACCAGAAGTGAGCATACTCTGTGCAGTAGATATTCCTGGGTACTGCAAAGTATAATGGCCTATAAGCAATAAACTTCTCTGATTTTGATGCACTGCTACAATGTTTTGTGCAGTTTCATACTAGTGCTCAGAGCTGTTAATGGGTGCAAATATATTTGTCTGCTTTCCCTTTATAACAGCTGCTTTATAGCAGCTGCTAACAGACAGTGAGTTTTTATCCAAAGCCACTTTGGATTAAGAAGAAAAAGAGTTCTCTCTCCTTTCATCTTCCGATTTCCTACATCTCTACATATATGTCTCACAGTTTATATATATATATGCATATTTTCTTGGCTTTTCCTCCTTGAGTGGTCACTTGAGAACTGGAAGGCCTGGGTATTGCCAAAATTTTGCAAAGATTTGAATAAGGATAGTTCTTCTAGCCTTCAAGGCTCAGCTTCTGATTCTGTGAGACTGGCGAACTCCCATTGAAGGCTAGATTTAGGGTTAGGCTCCAGCTGTATTCATACTTGCTTTCCCAAGAAAGCTAGTGGTCACAATCTGATAATAAAGGCAGCATCTTTATTTCTGAAGATCAGGGTTTGCTGAACATTCAAAAGGAGGCAGTCTCCAAATAGAGATACTTCCTTTGCAGCTGCCAGCCCTTACATGAGGCTAGATAGGAGTGGACTGTGGATCCACCCTTTCTGATCACACAGATGAGTTGCTTCCACCTGTGCTCCCAGTGCTGGTTATGCTCCTTCACCAGGTACTCAATCACCAATCCAGGCCATGACCTGACCATTCCTATACACTTAGCTAGTTTTCCTGTGCTGTGGACGTATAGTAACTATCAATATAATCTTAATGTTGACCTGAATTCTACCCCTAGTTATATTCTAGATTTTGTCCATTACTTGCTGAGATTTTATCTTAAAAGTGATTCTTGAGCTGATTGATATTTTCACTAGAAATAAATATCAAATTGCTAGAGAGGATAAAACTTTTGATTTTCCCTCTGTTTAGACTAAGAATCTAGAGGTTATATATCCAGTCAAAACTTCTGCCTGTCTTTCATTCATGAAATTAGTATAGAAACGTCCTGCCAAGTTCTCAGAGTATTTTTGCATTTTCTTCTTCTGTCAAAAATTTAAAGATAAGTTGAACTGTGGAGGAAAAGTCTAAAGACAATATCTCAGTCTTCTATCAAACTGGTATGTTTCATGATTTCAGTATAACCTATCTGTTAATGATACTTGATGGTGTCTTTTTAAAATTATCTAAATACAGATAGTGATGATGATGACTATTATTACTGATATTTTGCTATTCACTTGTAAAGTACTGTCACCCTTCCCTTTCCTTTTCCACATTCACACTTCACACTATCTAAAAGCTTGCAAGGGAGCATTGCCTATTCTTACAACTTAAGAACTAGTGGGTGGCCTGAAACAGAGGGAATAGACTTGAGTGACCCCATATGCAATGTGAAAACACAGTAAAGGGACTTGAGAGCAAAGAAACATGTTGTATAAAACTATTGACCTCAGTTCCTGTGGAAAAAGACTATATACACTTCATAAAGTTCATCTTTTCTGCTGGCTCATAACTCAGTGCTGCCTTGTTATTTGAAATAAAGCACAAAGTTTTCCTTGAATATATCATTCAGGAAAGATTTTAAATAAAGTGTATATGGTTATGTATTCAAATGTAGTCAGACAGCTTAATGATCAGACATTTTTTCCGTTACTGTTAATCAGGAGGTAGTGATGAGGACCAGTGATACAACCACGCAAGCTCACATGCCTTGAAAGCAAGCTTTTTAGTCATTCTATAATGTTTAAAATAAACCTGAATATCTCCATTTTTAGTAAGGAGGTGGGAGTGGTGGGAACAGAAAAACTCTCAAGATCTTCAAGATTTTCTGTCTTTTCCATTCTTCATCTTCACTTCTCAGATGTTTGGAAAGAGAGACCAACCACCTGCCTGTCAGGCAACATGTTGAGGGTCCCTTGCCATTTTGTTTACCTGCCAAGAATTGAGTTAATCTAAAAAAGGAAAAAAAAAAAAAAAAAAAAAAGGAAATGAGCTTGTCTTGTATAACTGCCTCTTGCTAGTGAGATGCTGAGCCACTGAAGGTATTTTCCCCTACACTGGGCTCTGCACATTGCCATCACTGGTCTTAGTGCCTGTACATCATATAGATTTTGCGTATGTATCTCCTTTCTCACTGGCTTACCCTCTGCAATGCTTTTTATCCATAAATAGTTGACAGCTGTGTATACGACCCAGACAGCTTTAAAAGAAACAGGCACTCCATGTACTAGTTTGCTTGATGTGAACAATATTTAAGATAGGAACAGAGAGTCCCTTCGTAGTACTACCAGCAGTCCACAAGATGTCATGCTATCACAAAAATGGCGATTTATGTGTACCTGGAAAGTGCTGCACTTCTAAGGCTCCAGGAACAGCATGATCTGTTCAGGCAGCTTAAGTGTAAGGTGTTCAGACAAGCTGAAGGCTGCCCTTGAGCAAGAATGTTCCTAGGTCTGCTGTGATCTCTTACTAAGTAATAAGTTGCCAACTTGATTCCAACTCTAAATTATTAAAAGAACATTTAAACAAATGCATCCTCAAACTCTTATTCTTAGTTCCACACAGTTTGTCAACTCAGTGGAAGGGAAAGGAATTGCACCAACTTGCCTAAGAAAATAGATCCTGGCATGTATTTTGAGTATAGCTTGTTGTCAGTGTTACAACAGCAAAACTAAGAGAGCTTATTGCAGTGCTCAGACCTCTTGCTTTATGCAGTAAGTATGACTCTGAATACTTCTAGAAGTTATTGTTGCATTTAAGTGAAAGGCAATATTTACTTTCCCATAATACTTAATTTCTGAGTTACTCAGAGAATAAATCATTCTACCTTTACTGTTTCTGAAGTGAGGGAAAAAAATTTCCAATGGAGTGGCCAAATACTGAAGTTGTAGGAGTTCTAAGCAAAGCAAGTTTTGCTTATTAAATTGTAAGTCTAGATGGACATGTAATAAGAGACATAAAACCCTGTGCCTCTGTCAGCACAACCGTGATCATCTGTCCATGTTAACACTCTAAGTCTGATTCAGAAAACTGGTGTTTCTAACAGTGAGGACAGTGATACACTAACACCAGAAGCTTTAAGTAAGATTCATGCCAGTTGTATGGAGTGGGATGTGTGACAGGAAAGACAGCAAAGGAAATGAATGCAGGACCAAAGGCACAAGACTGAAAAGATTCCTGATGGTAATTAGTACCAAATGAATGAAAAATAACTACTGATGAGTATCTAGATAATCCTAGCAAACGTTGCAAGTTTTGTTGTCCACTGTTGTTCCTTGTACCTTTCTTCTGCAAGATTAGAATGCTCTCAGGATTTAGAATGTAGAATATGGTATGGTTACTGAATGTGAAAAGAAATAAGGTGAATAAAATTCGTGTTCTGTGCTGGAGAGAGGATATTTGAATATTTTAAAAGTTGCTTTTTTTTTTTTCAATTAGCAAACAAATGTTGAATGCTATTGAGTTTGGACAAAAGCAGACACTAAATAAATAGCTCCCTCTTCCATTTCTATTGGACAAGACTTTCCCTGAAAAAATTCCATCTTTTGCTGAAACTAGCAACTACATCACCATTATCAAGAATGAGAGAACTGCCAATCAGTTTGGCAATACACTGGAACTGAGATGGGAAAACATGCAGCTGTTTTGACGTTCTGTGAAAAAAAAGTCAGCCATAGAAGAAATTTATTAGAGTATGTTTAGATTTATTGCAGTATTATAACATTTGTTTGAAAAGAAACAATGCCATGTTTGCAACATCAATATATGTTATTAAAATTGTATTCGTTTTCCACCAACTCCAGATTGGAGGTTTCCTTCTTTCCTCACTGCTCTTCAGTATTTGTTACCAAGCTCTGCATAGTTTTCAAGGCCACTATCACAATTTTCATTTTTTTATTTTTACAAACGTGGAGCTGAAGCACTGCCGTTAGAGTATGTTATTACTCGTCATGTGGCAAGAGATTTCAGAAGACTTTATTAGGTTTACCTAGCCACAAATTCTAATGAGTTTACCATGTATTCCAACTTCACTGAATATTTTAGCTGTAGATGCTTTGGCCATTAATGAGTTGAGAAAAGGATAGAGGAGCTCTGTTTTTAGTTATATTGTGTAAAGATACCCAACTAGACAATTTATGACATCTCTAAAAAAAGTGTTTCAGCACACATTTTAATACAACTGAAAATAATATTTTCTCTTATAGTCTATCCCCTTTTAAAACAAACACAACAAAATGCATAACTGTCAATCTTCCTCATCTTCATCCTTCTCTGTTATCACAGGACTTGATGATTTGTTGCGAAGGAACAGAATGGTTTACTCAATGCAAAGCAATGTATGTCTCTATTCCTGTTCTGATACCTTTTTTCTGCACCCTTCATTCTTCAACTGAAAGAAGCATATCTTTGAAAGACTTAATAAATGAAAACATTTGAACAGCATATTTCAGATTGGAGAAATTGGGTTATGTTATGTAGTAGCCTGAGCAGCAGAGGACAGACTGATCCTTGTTGAAGAGTAAATAAAGAAATTCTCTTGAAACATTTGCATTACAGTTTTTATATCTTTGTAACTGAATACTCCTGAAAAGTAACCAGAATTTGAAGGCTAGTTGAAGGCTAGTTCTATCTTTCTAATGAGTAGAATTGAGTTGAAAATTGAGGATTAAATTATTTTACTTTTCTTCATTTACTGTCTACTAAATAAATGTTTATGATTTTACATACACCAAATAACAGTGATGGGTAAGTATAATAGGGATAGTAAGAGGGCCGCTATCTTCAGGAGAAATGGAACTAATACAGAGTTTTAGGTGCACTCAAAATCTGTTCTGAATAGTGAAAAGAGAGGCTTGTTTAATCTGTTCCTAAGTACTGTAATGCTTATGTCTTTCCCTTCATGACCATGACCTTCATGATTAAAATTCCTTGAATTCTTGTCTCATTGCATTTCAAGGCCGCTATGGCCAAAGTTTTTCCTGGGCTATATCGGAAATGTGACCAGCAGGGCAAGGGAGGTGACTGTCCCCTTCTACTTTGCTTTTGTGAGGTCCCACATGCAGTACTGCATACAGGTCTGGAGCCTTTAGCACAAGAAAGACATAAAGCTGTTTGGAGTGGGTCTAGAGAAGACCACAGAGACGATCAGAGGGTTGAAGCATCTCTCCTATGAAGAAAGGCTAAGCTGGTGCTCAACCTGGAAAAGAGTCTTCATGGAAACATGGTTGCAGCCTTCCAGTTCTTATAGGGGGACTACTAGAAAGTTAGAAAGAGAGGGACTCTTCATAAGGGAGAGTACTAATAGGACAGAGGATAATGACTTTAAACTGAAAGAAAGTAGATTTAAATTAGACATTTGGAAGAAATTCTTTACTGATAGAATGGTGAGGCACAAACATATGCTGCCCAGAGAAGCTGCAGATGCTCCATCCCTGGAAGCATACAAGATTGGAGGGAACCCTGAGTAGCCTAGTCTGATCTTATGGGAGGTGTCCCTGCTTACAGCAGGGGCAGTGGAACCTAGATATATTTGATTTCAAAAACCAAGATATCTTGTCTTCAAACGTAATACATTCTATAACTCCATTGAATGATTCTATTTTCTGTATTATGAGAAATGACTAGCTAGGATGGGGAATACTAGCTTCTTATTAGTAATGTGGTTTAGGAGCCAGCTAATGAGGAAGGGACAGCTGGTAGTACCGCTGATGCCCAAGAAAATGAAATTGGAAGAAGCACAGGGAAGGGCTATTAGGATAAAGCAGGGAAGAGATCCAAATAGTTTCATTTGACCAGATTATTATTACATTTATTTTCCTAAACACTTTCTACAAAGACATTAGTGGAAGGAGAGCAAGCACTATGAGAATAAGGCACAACAGGCGCAGCAAGAAGTGTTTATAAGGTCATCAAAAATTAATTTAGCTTGAATACTAGAAAACACTATGTAGTTGTCACAACAGTGAGGTTCCAAAACAATCTTCCCGTAAGAGTAATGCCAGAGATACACTGTTTTGTAAGAACAGGATTTTAGTGTGTTGTGCATGTCAATCAGCAGCTCAGTATCACAGCCCCTCACTCACTCTCCCCACACTGGGATAACAGAGAGAATGAGGAAGGTAAAAGTACAAGAAATCATGGATTGAGATATAGATTAATAGTAGAACAAAATCTGCACAAATAAGTAAAATATGGAATTCATTTATTACTTCTCATCAGCTGGCACAAGTTCAACAATTTCCAGGAAAACAGGGCCCCATCTTTTCCTATCCCATCTCCCTAGCCTTCTCACTGGCAGGGCATCATGAGGAGCTGAAAAGTCTTTGGCTTTTTGCAAGCCAGAACTACAAGTGTGATGTGCTATCACCAGTATTTTCTTTAAAAATCCGAAGCATAGCATCACTTGAGATTCTGTGAAAAAATATTAATTCTATCCCAGCCAAAGCCAGTACAGTGAAGTATAGTACAGTCAGTGAAGATCTCTAAGATAAGTTGCTTATCTCTCCTGTGTGTTTTATGAAGATAGTTGTATTGTTAAACATTATTTTGGATTATGCTTACGTGCTTAAGTTCCTCTAAATGAATAGAATAGAATGGAGTAGAGCAGAATAGAATAGAATAGTTCAGTTGGAAGGGATGTACAAAGATCATTAAGTCCAACTGGCTGTCCTCTTCAGGGCTAACAAAAGTTAAAGCATATTATTGAAAGTATTATCCTAATGACTCTTGAACACTGTCAGACATGGGCATCAAGCAACTCTCAAGGAAGCCTGTTCCAGTGTTTGACCACACTCACAGTATAGAAATGTTTCCCAATACCTTGTCTGAACCTCCTTGTGTGTAGCTCTGTGCCATTCCCATCCTGCTATTGGCTCCCAGGGTCAGAGCCTGACACCTCCCTCTATTCCCCTCCTCAGAAATCTACAGAGTTCACTAAAGTGAACACTGGGTAGAAACTGACTTAAATGGACAAATAGCATTCTAGCAAGACACAGTACAAATGGAAATAGAATATACGACTCATAATTTGCAGTTTACTATACAGTGACCAGAATTACAAGACCAATGACTACAGTACATTTCACTGGCATATGTAAAGTCCTGAGGTATTGTTCTTCTGATGTTAAGATTTCTGAGCATCTGAGTGCTCATCAGCAATCAAAAAAAGATGTTTCTTGGCTCAATAAATGTAGTGATGAAGCTACCTTGAGAGGGTTCTCCCCAGCCTACTCAATTGTTACGTATTTTATTGCTATGTCAGACTGGAGTAATTTAATGGATTAGGAGGCAAGTCATAGAATCATAAAATCATTTGAGTTGGAAAGGACAGTTAACGGTCATCTAGTCCAACTCCCCAGGAATGAACAGGGACACCTATACCTAGGTCAGGTTGCTCAGAGCCTGGTCAAGCCGCACATTGAATGTCATCAGGGACAGGGCATACACCACACCTCTGAGCAACTTGTTCCAGTGTTCCACCATCTTTAAAATAAAAAACTTCTTTCTTATATTTGGTCTAAATCTCCCCTCTTCTAGGTTGAAACCATTTCACCTTGTCCTATCACAACAGACCCTGCTAAAGAGCTTGTCCCCTTCTTTCTCAGAGTCTTCCTCCTCCCCCTTAGATACTAAAAGGCTGCTCTCAGCTCTCCCCAGAGCCTTCCCTTCGCCAGGCTGAAAAGCCCCATCTCTCTCAGCCTGTCCTCACAGTGAAGGTGTTTCATCCCTTGTATCATTTTGTGGCCCTTCTCTGGATGTGGTCCAGCAGGTCCACATCATTCCTAAACTGAGGTCTCCATATATAGATGCAGTACTCTGGGTGAGGTCTCACTGGCACAGAAGGGCAGGATCACCTCCCTTGATCTGCTGGCCATATTTCTTTTGTTGCAGTTCAGGTCATGGTTGGCTTTCTGGGCTGTGAGCGCACATTGCTGACTCATGTCCCTCTTACCACACAGCAGTACCCCCAGATCCTTTTCAGCAAGACTGTGCTCTACCTTTATATCTCCCAGCTTGTATAGATAGCGAGGGTTCCCTTGACCCAGGCACAAGACCATGCTGCTTTTTTTGTACAGGGAATGACTAAGCAGGGTGAGTTTAAAGGAGCCTCCCATTTTAAAAAGAGATATCATATTTCTCAGGATTCCAAGAGAGAATTAGCAATTAAAGGGAGATAGGCTGAAACAGTAGTTAATTTCTTATTAAGAAAATTCAGATTAAAGTTTTGGAGGAGATATTCTTCTAACTCCCTGGGAAAGGTTGCATTATATAAATCCTATTTAAGAGTGTGTAATGGTATATACTACATTATAAAAATGGCACTCTTTAAAGGAATTCCCAGAATAAATTCCTGTTTCATGTAATATTTATTTTTATAATTCTGGATATTATATTATGGAAATATTGATTGAGAAAGATCAGTGCAGTTTTTATATTTAAATAAAAGTGGTATTGTCTTTCTTTAAGTCTGCTTAGAGATAAAATGACCACGTGTAATACAGTGGTTGAGGATGACAACATTTGCAAGCAATTCCTCTTTGCAGATAACTCATAATGGGGTGGAATGATGTAAACATCAACATGCATCACCTTCCCTGTGAGGGACCTCTTATCAGGTATAGCTATCTGACTCTTGCTTATATTTTGTGTATCTGTATGAAACTTCTACCTCTGGTGTGCTGAATGCTGTGAAACTCCACTGTAACAAATGACTTAAAAATTTTGTTAGTGCACGAGTGGGTCAGAAATGTCTGTGTAGAAGTTGCTTTTGGCAGAAATTCTCATGAGACATGAATCAGCTTTTCCTCTAATGCAGTAGCTCTTCCATCATGTGTGTCAGATAGTATTAACCATTTTCTGAACAACTTCAAAGAGATTGTCCATTCCATCTCTACATCTTTCCCATTTCCCAGCACTACTCTACAGACTCTTTGACTTTTTAGTAGTCTTTCAAACTATTTAAAATATCTGGCTGCTCCTTAGCCCATCTGTTCCTTGTTGACAGTTATCTGACTCCCCTCTGTTCACCACATTCGGTATGGTTAATCTAATGCCAAAACTGGCAAAAAAAATACTACCTTGTATTGCTGGTTTATCTTCCCTTTGTTTATCATTCTTTGAATTAGAAAGCAAAATCTTTGCTTCAAATGTAGCCAACACTGATCCTAATAATTGAAAAAAAGCAGTAAGGGTGATATTTTGGTAAACATGGACTGTGGTAGTGCTTTCCAAACCTATTTTGGAATGTCTTCAGCAGAAAGGCTTAATTTTCCCAAGGGCTGGTATCTCAGGAGGCCAGAAGTATAATACACAATAACATAACTAAAACATGAAACTTCAAAGGCATATAAATACTACCAACTCTCACCTTTCTGGAATAAGATTACAGAAGGCAACCTCAAAACTCCCTGAAACAAAGTAACATGAATCGATAATTCTTCTGACTAGTACTGGGCTTTGATTGGAAGGAGATGCAAATACAACATTTTGCTTTGGATTAACTTTAGGTTAACATTTCTGTGCCATTTTAAGACTGAATTAGACAAGAATCAGGTTTAGCTTTGCCTGAGCAAAAAATCTCCTGAGCTCTTTTCAGGAGATTTTTGGACATCTTGAAGAGCCAAAATGGAAAAGAGTTTATTGTTTGCCAGAAACAAATGATGGCTTTTGGGGCCCCAGCAAGAGACTGAAAGTGACATGGGATTTTTATTTGGTTGATTGGGTTTTTTTGAATGTGTCTTTCACCTGTAATGGTCAAGCACAGTTTCAAGTCCCCAAAGTGTGATTACTATGTAGGAATTGAGTAAGACTTCAATCCTAAGTATCAAAGAATCCATAAATTTACATCACTCTTCCCTGATTTTTGGACAGCTTCCTGGAAATCTCAGTGCAATAACTTCTTAGGGACCTTAAGGAGAATAAGTTGCTGTTTATCATTCTTCCTTCATACAGGATTGCAATCCACCTACTCTCTCCCTTGTGATGGTGAATTTCCACCAGGACCAAAAGGAGTGTTTCCTTCACTCAGTTGTTCCAATACCAAACTCTTGCTTCTTGTGATAGAATTTTCAGCTGCTCCATAAGATTAACAACCAAGTGCTTTTTTCTCTAGTTTTCACTGTCTGGAAGGCCCCTTGTATCACACTTTAGAAAATCACTAGCTTTTGTGCTGCTTAATAATAGGAAGATGTATTCATCAGGCATATTGTGGAGAGAAATTTTTTTCTGCCTGCTAAGGATCTTTTCCAGAACTCAGCCTGCCAGCATGTTGTCAAAAGCAGAGGCAAACACATCGGTTTGTATACAGAAAAAATAGTTAGGTGTTTTCAAATGACTCAGTGTGATGAGATTGATTTCAGGCTCGAAAAGGAATGCCAGAAATGATCTGAGAAGCAATAACAATGTGGACTAAAATTTAAGAATTTGGAGAGAATCGCAGAAATAAGAAGTTAAAAAAAAAATGAAGAATAGTCATCTTACAGCCAATTCCTGGGGGAGGGAAAAAAAAAAAAAGAAAACAATCTATATAAAATAATTTTCAAGCATCTTGGAAATAAACACATGGATTAATCAGTAATAATCTAGATTAAACTAATCCATCTTCCCTCCAAAATAAAGTAATAGGCCTCTTGCATAGTGAAATAATATAGTATTTTGAAAAGCATTTTAATGCAGTTTCTGAATACAGTCTCTTAAGGATTGGACACCTGATACTAATATCAGCAAGTACATAAACTGATGAGGAGCATAGTTTTAAAATAACTGAATTGTATGGGAACTGCTGAGTCACGGCCTGAACCTCTGATTGATCACCTGAGGCGAGCCATGAGTCAGCCAGAGGAGCACAGCTGAAGGCAATTCTCCTGTGCTGCCAGAAGGGATGGAGCCAGGATGCACCCCTCCTAGACCTATTTAAGAGCTGGCTACCAGTAGGGAAGGATCTTATCTGGAGATCCTTCATTTTGGTGTTTTGTGGTGAGCCCAGCATAAGTGTAAGCCTTCCATTTATTCTCTCTTGTTATCATAGTCCACTTTGCCTAACTCTCTTATTTATTTTGTGATTGTAACATCTTGATATCCATTGATTATACACTGAATTCTACTCTGAAATGGTTTCTTCACTTCTAGCATTAGTTAGTACTTCCCACTTTTGACTTGGAGATACAGTGGAAAGCAGTAGTTACCAAATACACAGTTATCATTACGTTACAAGTTCAGTTTAGATGATCTTTCCAGTAGCGAGCAGCCCTTTACCTCCTTGTAACTACAACTCAAGTTAGCCAAATGCATGAAATCATAACCAGATAACAATAATCAGTGGTCACTACAAAGTTTTCTGGTTGCACCTGGGGAGATGTATTTTAAGAAGAGTTTTGATCTCTTAGAGAAAGTTGAGTTGAGAAGAAATGAGATTAATCAGAGGCCTGGCAAAGGCCATTAGAGAGGAGCAGTTGTAGGGATCAGAAAGGGAGAAAAATACAAAAAAATTCATTAGAGACATTGTGGAAAGGATGCAGAGCAGACTTGAAATTTAATCACAGATGAGATAAATGTATCCGGTTTTGCTAATACAGAGTGGAAAAGCATGGATGACTTCTTTAAAGTCCCTTCACTTTTGTATTTATGGTTCTCCTAAATGTTTGAAAAAAATCTTGTTTTAAGATGTGTTAACTTTTTTTTTATTTTGAGTCTGGAGTACATAGTGTTCTTTGACCCCCATCTCCATCCTCCTACCAGAACTATCACTGAGCAGCATGTAGCTTGATGTTTTTAATAAATACAGTCAGCTCTCCCTCTAGTGGCTTCACCTAGTTGGGATTTAATTAGAAAGGAAAAGCCTGAAGCCCAATGTTCACACAGGGAATCAAAGGACTGATGTATTGTAACGCAATATGATGTTTAGGATTTTCAACCAAAATTATATATATTTTTTAAACCATTGCTGTGATCACAATTAGAGGACCATCTGTGATTTCTGGTTAGAACAGGCAGTGGAGAGTGACTGCTTTGTGCTGCAGGCATCTTAAGCTTAAATTCACTTTAGCTCTGGTAACAACAGATAACATCTCATGTTTCTGTCCCAGTCTTTTTAATTTTAGGTAAGCAATATTTATAATCCTGAAATTTGTATAAAATAGGCAGACTTTTTTCAAGAAGAAGCAGACTTTCTCTTAAAAGACTACCAGAAAAAGGCGAGTTTCATCAGACGTGGGAACTTACTGTTGTTCTCCAGATCCTGAAAATTAATTGAGAGGAAATATCCGACTATCACTTGGGGTCTTTTATATTCCATTCTTCATCTTTCTCACCTACTCCATTCCATGGATTGTAAGAGCAAGAAGGAAGAGCAAGAGATATTTTATAAAAAAAAGAAAAATTAAAGAGCTCATACAAAATTTTTACTGAGTTTCAGAGGGAATTTGATATTTTTAACCTTTATAGGGTTATTATTAAAATGCAAAAATATACAATTTCTAAAGTGATATGAAGGGAAAATAGGCCACATGTGGTCCGATTGACTTTTTTTATGATGGCTTAAAAATCCTTAGTAAATAATAGTTAGAAGATGATACATACCTGTTTTATTAACTCAGATTTCTCTTTTATAGAGAAAACTTGTTTGTGATTAAAGTAGTTGAAAACTATAAATGAAATTGCAAGTGAGTACTGAATGAGAGAAGAATTAAAATGTTACTTTCTTGTGACTGATAACATCAGTCACACAGGCTATAAATGACTGATGATTAATGAGCACCTGTTTCAAATGTAATACAACAGAACTTTATGAACACTTGAGAAATTTCCTATTGGGAATGTAGAAACATCTTTCTTCATTCTCCAAGTGTTCTTTTAGCACATTTTAAATATTTTATTTCCCAGAGACTCCTAGCCACTCCAAAATTATATGGTATCACTCAGTAATTACAGTGAAATATGTTTAACAAATGAGGTTGAAGTAACAATGTCCATACCTTTGCTGATGTACTGATCTACTGTATCAGTAGATGGTTGTTCATTATGTGTTTCTTGTAATGTGTTTGAGTTATAAATTCATCAGACTGCTACACATTTAAGGCAAACTTTGGGCCTATTGCAAAAAATGCAGAGATTCAGAACTGTTTCAGGATCTTATGTACTCATACCTGGGGAAAAATTACAGACAAAACAATTCTGTCTTTTGCTGTGGTTGTCTGTGATTTCATCACGCTTTCCAATTTTTCATGTTTTGCTTAAAAATGTGTTTTCAGCAATAGCAAAAAACCTTTTATCAATTTCTATACTTCATGATTGCATGAAGAAATCTTCAATCATGGCCTAACAGTTCAAAAGTTGAACAGCAGAAAAGCTTATTTCTTCCTTTGTTCCTGGACTGTGTGGCTCAGAAGGAGATGGGAATCTTGCTAACCTTGGTTGTCTAAAACTCACGTGTCTAGGCTGTATACCTTGTCTGTATGTGCTGTATTATTATTTTTATTAATGAATCACAGAATCATCAAGGTTGGAAAACACCTCCAAGATCATCCAAGTTCAACCATCCACCTATTTCCAATAGTTCCCACTAAACCATGTCCCTCAGTACAACATCTAAATGTTTCTTGAACTCTTCCAGTGTCAGTGACTTCACCACCTCCCTGGGCAGCCATAGGATATAAAGTGTTTATCTCCAGAAAATAAAATGTATGTTATGATGAATATGGCCAATGAATATGATGAATAACCACAGAAATCTAGTCTGAATGTATAATTCTATAATTCTACCAACACCAGTTACTGGATTTAGAGTCATCAGCAGGACATAGCTGGAAGTCCCTGTGACGTTGCTTGGGTTTTTATTGAATGTGAGGAAGATTTAGGTGCCTCATAGTAATGGAGGATGGTTCAGTCTGCTGTACCCCTTTGAGGCTGTTCATATGGACTTTGTTTAGCTCACAGAGAGCACTCTTAGATGCAGTGGAGAGCACATTGAGCAGTGCACTTCTGCCATAGGCCAGACTGAGGGATTAACCACAGGATGCTCTTTCTAGCTTGTATAATAATAGTTTGTGCAAGCCAAGCTAAAGTAGAAATGCATATACAAGCACTTACTTGCAACAACTGTAAGAGACAGCATAGTTTCAAATGTCCATAACTTCGAAGGATTGTACAGACATAAGTAGAAAGAAACCTCTGTTTGTAGCAAATATGTTCCCTTTTTCTCTGCCTCCTTCTCCTAATCTGTCTTTTGGTCTAGTGCTGTTCTCAGTCTCTGTGTTTCTCCTTTGTCTTGGAGGGTATCTTAGTTTTTATAATGAGCCCTCCTTTATAGCCTTATAGGGAGTGTTCCTGCTGCTTCCTGCTGCTTGCTTGGGAGGTATGTGCTTGCTCTTAGGCTAAGAATTATCTTATGACTTTCCTGGCTAGTAACCATGACTTTGCTTCTCTCTTTTTATTAGATGACTAATTGGATTCCTGCACTGAAGAGTGCATCTTTCATTGGCCCTTATATAATGTATCAATAGGTACCTTAAAAATATCCATGACAGAAATAGCTGGCTTACATCTTGAAGTTCCCTGCTCTTTTCTGGTTAGATATAGTGTAGCATAAAACCAGGAAGAAACTACTCTGCCATTTTGTCTTTACCAATAGGTTGTACTGTGGTTTGCAACCTTGTTTTTAATTTTTGGTTTTATTTTTATTTTTAGCAAGTAAAATATTAATAGTTAACAAAAAAAGCTTTAACTAAAGACTTTCCATGCCTATTTCATTACTTTCTTATGTGTAAAAGTTAAACAAGTGAAGAAGCTATACGGAAATAAAACATCTGCCTACTTTAGAGATCAATGTAATGACTCAAAAAAAAAAAAAAAAAAAAAAAAAAAACTGACATGAGAGTAAAACAATTTATTTTTTTTTTCCCACTAATAAGAATAGAAATGTGTAGTATTAAAGTATTAAATATGTTGTATTAAAAATTCATTGTCGTTAAATGTACAGATAAAAAGTCCATAGTAGACAGTTGCAAGATGTCTGATTACCTTTAAATGGGAGCTGGATATGCAAAACTGGTGGAAGAGTAAGCTCTTAGCTTTTGCATACAGTCAAAAGACATTTTAATGAAAAAGAACATTGTTTGCACAGAATGAACTACCTTTGGAAGGAAGAAGTAAACTTGTAAACTGCATTTTACTTCTTGCTAATACACTTCCTACAGAATTCAGCTGTAAAACATTGCTAACTCCAGATTTACTACTTTCAGATTTGAGACTTTAACTTTAAAGAGCTTTTCTGAAACCTTTTTTAGAGAAATTGAATTCAGAAGAAAGTAATCACTATGTGCCATTGCAGAGCATATAGAAACAAAATCTCAGCAGTGCAGGAAATTCATGGGGGGGAGGGGGGAATATTGAGCTGATGTTGGCATTATGTATTTTTTTGTGAGAATCCTGATGGATAATTTTGATTCTGATACATACTTTTAGTAACCCTAAGGAATAAACCATTGTCTCTATGGAAAAATTGGTTTCTGTTAAAAATTCCCAGCAGCAGAAAACCTGAACTTTATTGTCAGCTCAATATTACAATACACTCCTGTTCTTACTTCATAGTGTGTCTTAATGGTCTACACTAGATATGGCTGTGACTATCAAAAATAACACTAGACAAGAAACATTTTAGAGTTTTTGTTTCATTTTTCTTTAAAAAATATGAATGTGAAATATTATTTTCACCTATCTCACAGTTTTAATATTAATTGTAAATTGTATTTAAGTATAAAAAAAAA
>NW_024884253.1:37904043-37922106 GCF_019232065.1 Centrocercus urophasianus
CTAGGTTGATTTGAAAGAGACAGGCTGCTTAGAACAGGTTCGATCTAGCATTTCAACTGTGTATATACATACACATGTTGAAATGCAGTTTCCAACAATAGCACATCACACTAATTTCCCAGCTAGGGAAATATTAGTTAGAAGAGTATGGTGAAGGTCTGCTAGCAGTTAATGGAAATGTTGATGATTGCTTTATTCAGAGAGAGCTGCTTGTGTGTAATGTCTGTCTTAGTTTCTCCTTTTTAGTTATTACTAAGCTTCTCCATATAAAGAGTGTATTCATTGTGCTTCCTGTGGTGCTTCTGCTTGTAGCAGTATTTTATTTATTACCATGAATGCACTTAGATCACATACACACAATCATGATTTTATAATCATGATAACTGAATAACTCAATAACTGAACTAAAACAAGCAAAAACAAAACAAGTTTCCAGATGGCATGTTTAAAACTTTGCTTAAATAGAGACACCCAAATAATTTAAACTACTTAGGGCTCAATGGCCAACATTTTAGTATATCTCAAAAGTAAGAAATTATCGAAGTTGGTTGCACAACATACCTTTTTAAACTGCTGTTTAAAATCTTATTCTGGTTGACTTAACTTTTGAACCAGAGCTGTTTCTCACTATCTTAAATTTATGTTCTTGTTCTCTAAGTCTAGAGACTGGTTGCCAGGTAAATACTGTGGAAGCATATTTATGCTTGAAAGCAGGAAACTAAGGCAGCCAGGATGGAATTAAAGCACTGTTGAGAAATTATTCAATATTTAGCAGATTATTGTGTTCCAGTTCATTACCTTTGCTGTGCAAAAAGACTGGACCATGACTTGAGAGATTGGAAAGTAATATATTTTGATCTCTCTTCTGTATTTCTTGCTATAAATGCAGATGTTTGACTGGAGGAGCTTCCAAATTCTACAGATTTTTTTCTCAATTCATATTTTGTCCTACTCAGATGTACTCACCTTAGAGGACTCATCTGTATCATACTTATCTTGAAAGGCACACAGCATGGCCAAACATGTTGACAGGTCTGTATTGTGTCTGCTAGAAATGAGAGCAACAGTAGTCTTACAGGAATCCCCGAAGACGCCCACAACCGACTGTTTAGAAGAGATTTAATCACCAGTTGAAAAACTTTAAAATATGTATACTGCTTAATATTGTCCCAAAACTCAAGTTGTTAATCTGTCTTTGATGTGAGCTGACATGACAGCTTTGAGAATGAGAGGTTTATTTAATCTAAGTCAAAACTTTATGAAACTCCTGTGGTTTGGTTGAAGTGAAGAGTCAATCTGTTCAGTTCCTACACCATGTTCTTACAGAAACAATGGAAGTTCATGATGTATATACAGGAAAAAAATGTAATTCGTGAAAGCAGATCTGTATTTACTTTTAAATAATGCATTTTGCAGAATAAATTTAGATGTTACACATACAGTTATCTATTTCAATATTTCATTGTACTAATCATACTACAACCTCTGAATACTACAGATAACTTCTTTCTTCTCTGGTGCATACAAGCAAATGCCAGGATAAAGAAGGCAGTTATCCTTTAAATGAGCTAGTCCATTAAGGAGGATAGCACAGGGTTTATTAGACAGTTGTAACATACTGAAACAGTGGTAAAACTCCAAGACCAAAAAAATCTGTTGTGTTTATTAATAACTCAGTATTATTTTTGCTCATCTAAGAGGACAGATGTAATCTGGAGCATTGTCCAGATGGAGGCTGGTGATGAGTGGTGATCTCCAGGGATCCGTCTTGGGACCAGTGCTCCTTAAGATCAGTGGCATAAATAGTGGGATCAAGTACACCCTCAGCAAGTTTGCAAATGACACTGAGCTGAATGGCACGTGGCAGGGGGGGTTGTAGGTTCATGATTCTTGAGGTCCCTTCCAATCCTGGCCATTCTGTGAAAAAGAAAGAAGAAAGCTGGGGCTGCTAGAGTGTGTGCAGAGGAGGGTCACAAAGATGATCAGAGAACCAGAGCATCTCTCCCATGTACAGAGGCTGAAGGATCTGGGCTTGTTCAGTCTGGAGAAGTGAAGGTTCAGTGGAAACCTCATTGCAGACTTTCACTCCTTAAAGAGAACTTATAAACAAGATGGATACTGACTTTTATATGGACTTTTTATATTGATAGGAGAGGGTGAATAGTTTTAGAAGGGAGACTTTGATTAGATGTAAGGAGAAACTGTGGATGTCCCATCCTTGGAGCTGTTCAAGGCCAGGTTGGATGGGACCCTGGGCAGTCTGATTTAGTCTGATCTCCTGCCTATGGTAGGAGAGTTGAAATTAGATGACCTATAAGGTCCCCTCCAAACCAAGCTCTTCTATGATTCCTGTGTTAGAAAATATTCTAGGATAGTCTGCTGCCAATTTGTGCAGGTTATTATTTTAATATGAACTAACAGATTAATGTTACTTACCCTGAGGAATATTTCAATGTTAGGAATGAGCATGATTCTTCATTTTTGTGGCTAAGGTGTGGGATAGAGGAGAGACATAGGTTTTTAAGACTTTTGCACGTGTATTTTGATTTTGACATTGAAACAGAATCTAGTCATCAGTGTATTTGCAGATGATGGTGTTTCAAACCTTCTCGGACTGAATGGGCAATTGAATACTGGTTTTACTTAAAGCTAAACATGCTTTCAAGTTGTTTAGGTAAAAAGAACTTGTCATTGGAAAAAAAAAAAACAAACAAACAAACAAAAAACATTGTTTCAAGAAATAAAGGTGATGAATACAGGGAATTTTTCATAGGAGTGAGAAATTGTTACTGGTAATTCCAGTTGTTTTATTAAGCAAGATTAGAGTTTGTATTCTGTGATTACTTCTGCAAAATCACTTCTTCCCAATTGCATACTAATTTCAAGGGGGATATGAAGGCCAGGAAATTAAATCTTAGTTTCTTAGGACAAGTTAGAATACAAAATACTTTAACTCTCCTCTACAGTCTACTCATCTACATCTCAGAAATCATCTCACATGTAGTTGTGCCAGTTTTCCTCCTGCGTAGTTATTTTATACTACCTGTGGTGTAAGATCACACAGTCAATCATAATGACTTTATTAAACTTAAACTGTAGTTTCAACTTCTTTTACTATGCAAGTCATTAAAGAGTGCATTGCCCTAAGTAGGCCTCAGTAAATAATAACTAAGTTTAGGGAGACAAACTTCTCTAAGATTAACCTTCATTTTTGCATAACTCCAAAATCATTTTAATTTCAATAAAAATAACTTTAATTTGCGTCTGACAAAAACTCTCAATTTTGTCCAGAATGAAAATATCCAGGAAATGGAAAACTCTTTAAATGGCATCTTTTTTCCTTTTTCCTTTTTTTTTTTTTTTTTTTTTTTTTTAATTCCCCTTACATAGCCATTTATTTACTTACTTATTTGGGAATTTTTGTCCAAAAATATACTATCTGTGACAAGGGAGGTTGTTCAGTTCCTTGTTTGTAAAGTTAGTAGCATCTGTATATAGAAGAAGTTGCAGAACCTACTAATAGTAGTTCTGCAATTAACTTGCAGTTGAAAACAACTGTCAAGCATTTGCAGAATGCAAGTATCTAATCAACAACCCAATATGCTGAAATAATTTGCAGACCCTGTATTACAATAGGAGCACAAGAATGTAACCTGGTGAAAATGTATTTCTAATGAAGCTGGTGTGTTTAAACTGCATACACCGTACCTTGAATACACATGATCCAAAGCATTATTCCAGACCACATTGTCTATGCGACTTCATCCTGACAAGCAGGTTCTGCAAGTGTTTGAATTCCACCTGCGGAGGCTGATGCTGTAAGTTGGGTTGTGTTTTGTTTTTTTTTAATCATAGCTGGCACACCAGGGCTGCACAATTTGGTCAGATGTTCTAAATATGTTCTGAGGAAAAGAACGTACCATGCCCTACGTAATAACACTCCATGGTGATTGTCTTGTGTCTAAGTTCCTCTTCCTTAGTGTGGTAAAGAAATTGACTTTTAATTTCAGAAGTGCCAAATTCAACAGATACGGGCTATAATCACTCATTCGTGTTATTAATTTACTGAACTTTTTGCATATTATCACTAGATATAGGCCATTATTAAAAATATAGATTGAATTTCATCACTGTGACTTGGTTATGTTAAGCTTCAAATTTTAATGACCTGCTGTTTAAATGAATGCAGCCTGCACTGTTGTGGTTACACTTGTATATCGTTATGTCACTGGTTTGTGCGTATGCGAGTGCTAGGGTGACAGAAACAAATGGGAGGAAACATTACAGAAAATGAGTTTCCTATGGTAGAAGAAATGATTTGGAACTGTGCCAGCTGTGCTTTGACAGCAGTAACAGTCATGCTGATAAAGTCACAATCTCCCAAGTCCCACGCTACCATGCAGAAAATGAAATTAGCAATAAGACCATTTGTAACGTAGAAATGGTGGTGTCAGCTGTCAACTCAGGGAACAGTAGTTGAATCTTCATTAACACTGTATTGAGAAGAGCAGAAAGATGCCACACAGAACAGTCCATTTGATAAGTAGAAAAAGTTTAAATGCACAGCAGATAAATTGTTATCACGTGACTTGGTGTGCTTTTAGTGTCCTTAAGCAGAATAAAGAAAGTCACTGTTCAGTACATGAAATGTTATGGTCCTGATTTCTTCATTGAGAGAAATGTGTAATTTCCTTAATTCTAAAAGTAAACATTTATCAAGTCAGAGTAATCCAAGTTGTTGGGTGCATCTGTTGAGAGGACTTTAGCTTAATTCTGCTTTAAAACAAAGAAAATACAAAGCTTTTTATTTGTTATTTTTAACTAATGTTTCCAAATTATGTATTTTCCTGATTAATTTTCTATCAGATAATTTTTCTTTTTTTGTCACTTCTGATGAATGTCTAGTATATAGTTTCTATCTGATCAGTAAATAAAGCATCTCTATTCATATGGTTCTTGTTTCCTTTACAAATTACTTTTTTTCCTTCTTTTCTATGGAAGTTATTCGTAAGGATTTTTTAAACATCTAAAGAAATCTTTTAGAAAAAAAAAAATTTAAGCTCATTACTGTATGGAGTTCCTCAAAAGATTAACTTAACCTGTATGCAATTGATATAGACATATAATATTTTTAACGACAGGTAGACTTCATACTGGCTCTACATTTGACCCTTCTGTTTTAAGTTCTTCCAGTCACTGAGATTCTTAAATCGAAAGAAATAATTTCTATACAAGAGTAGAATACATTAAAACTTGATTCTTAAAATCACATTATAATATACTTGTTTTTTTATTTCTGTATCTCAGCATCAAACCAGGATCTTCAGATTATATTATTTGCAAACAAAATTAAGAAATTCTATGTGATATTTTACAAAGCAAAAACATTCAGTGAAAACAGATTTACAGACATTATATTTGAACAGAAAATGTGCATTTCTACAGTGTTTCCATAAGGAGCATGAATAAACATGCCATAAATTAGAAGAGCAAGAAGGGCCATGAGCTCCATTGATTCAGCAGATAAGCAAAAATCTTCAGCACAAACATGGCTAAAATTTGTGCTTTCTTTACCATGTTGAATCTATTTTGTGCTGAAGAAGTTGAATTGAGATATGGAGCAAAGTAATAGGAGGAGTATCTGTTATTTTATTGTCTGATATTATCTGAATTGTAGCTCCTCCTGAAGTAGGAGATAATGCAACTGTAAGGAGAAGGCAAAGCTGTTCTGACTATTTTACAGTCTCTTGGGACACAGGGTTTTTGTTCCCTTCTGTTTGGAGAGCTGAGATAATAACCTCTCCATTTCGAGCTAGCAATGGAAACCCCATTGGTTTCCCCCATTGGAGGAAGATTGGACACCGTATCTGAGAAGGTGAAATCCAACAGCATATTTATAAAAGGAAGAATTGTACAAGTAATTCTCCATCTAAGTGTTAGAATAGGTCTGGTCAGAGAGCAAGTTCATTTCAGTACTGTTATCAGATAGGGAAGCAATGGGATGAATCCCTTCTCTGTCCTTGTAAAGCATGAATAGTTAAAGACTATGAAGAGGGTTGTGTGTTAATTTTAGGCACGTGAAATAAAATATTTTATCCCCTCTAGTAAATCTTGTTTTTAACTTAATATTTTTTAATGGACTAAATTGATTTTTTTATGTCTAATTAATTTATCTAATTAGTCTTTTTGGAGGGTTAGGTAAATGAAATTGAAGAATCAGAATATCTTGTCATTTATTTGACCTTTATAGTAAGTACATGGAGTACTGCCAGCTCTCCTCAAAAAAAATGAAACTCTGCGCCTGTAAGAAAAACTTATATGAGGTTAATGTTTCTAAGATGCCCTGTGTTGTTTCAGTTAGGATATGTAGTAATGCACAGTTGTTTCCCTCTGTGGTGTGATTCCAGTTGTGTCATTCTGGGCTGATATTTTGAAATCAGTGAAGATAAATCGAGGAGTCTGTGTCTAAATCCTTTCCATTATCAGTAGCTCTATTTTCTGTGCTCTGCTGAGAAATATCCCATCAGCAAGGAAGATGATGTATGCCAATGCATTTCTCTTGATTTCTTCTCTCTCCAGCACAACTACCTGGCACTTCCTGAATCTGAACTCTGACACCTCGATTCCTAGGCAAAATCTGAGACTTTTAATAAATGCAGAAGAAATAGTACTTCTTGTTCTTCGATCATGGAGCGTGTTTTATAAAGTCCATGCAGTTTGCTAAAACTTATTTTTAAGAGGCAGGAAAGAATGGCCAAATTGCGTTTTGCACTTGTGAAAAATGCCTTATTTTGGGACATATGAGAAGCAGTTCTAAAGTAGTCCCAAGAGGCAAGAGACTCTAAACCACAGATTTGAGGTTTCATTTTGTGTAGCTGAACATAGGTAGTGAGGGTAAGAATCCAATCTGCTGCTGACAAAGGCCACTTCCTCCCAGAATAGCATTTCACTTCCTTCTCTTTCCAATTCCCACAAAAACTTAGACATTTCAGAAGGTGTCAGTTGCTTTCTGAGAAATGTTCTAGTTCTCTGCAACAAAAACTCAACATAAGCATCAGATGAGATCAGAAATAATAGAGACTGTTTATCTCATGGTTTCAAAACGTAGGCTCTTCATAAGCAAATGTGAGTGTTATTTTAATGATATTTGAATGTATAAGATTAATGTTCATCAGAAAATCTGCTTTTGAATTCAAAGTTTACTTAATAATTTCAGGTTGCATTCATCTTCACATACATATAAACCTGAGTTGTGCAGTATTGTAGTAATGATTTACTGTAGTGTAATTTTTTAAAATGTCAGTATGAGTACAGGTTGCCAGCTATACCAAATAAGTTGTGTCTAATTTAATTTCGATAGATGCATAATATCTAGAAACAAACACCTGGGTTTAAAAGTTAATCTCCATTATGTAGGTTATAGTGAGGTGGGGTTGGACTCTTCTCCTGGGTAACAGAAATAGGACAAGAGCTAATGGCTCAAGTTTTGCCAGGGAAAAGTCATGTTGGATATTTGGAAAAATGTCTACTCAGAAAGAGTGGTGAAGTATTGGAACAGGCTGCCCAAAGGAGTGTCAGAGTCACTATCCCTGGATGTGTTCAAGAAAAGTGTAAATGTGGCACTTAGGGAGATGATTTAGTGGACATAGTGGGGATGGGCTGACGGTTGGGCTAGATGATCTTAGAGGTCTTTTCCAATCTTAATGATTCTATGATTCTATGTTTATTATATTACATACGTTATGCACTAACACGTCACTCTTGTTCCAGTTCATCACTTCAGAACAGTCACTACTGCATGTGACATTAGGTAATCACAGTAATATGTCAACACTAATATCCACAGTATAAATCTGTAGAGATCTGGTAATTTTGTTTGGCAAAGATTACAAAAGATATTATCAGACTAGTTCCCTTTTGCCAATGTGCATGTGTCTTACACTGTCAGTCATTCCTCGTAGTGTTACTCACAAGGTTTAATTTCCCCCCCCCCACAATTATTTCCACTGAGTGTTATGTTAGTGATCATTTGGTCATCCTACACCAGAACTTCAGTCATGCTACACAAATGATTTTGAGCTCTTTGGAAGTAAACATGGAGTACATCAACACTGTCATCACCATTAATGCAAAATTATTCATGCAAATATTCAAGAAAGCAGATGGATGCTTTGACTGCCTTTGAAATATTTGAAAGACTATTTCCTGATTCCTAGTTTTCTTTAATTTAATGTATATCAAGTTTGTTTTCCAAACTTCACAAGTGCATGGAACTCAGTAAATTCCTTACACACTGACCCATGCCAGATATGGTACTTTAGATAAACTAATGCAAAGATATTTCCCTGAGATAAGTACACATCTCTGAGTTACAGGTAGCCTAGAGTTTTTACCAAAGCAAAACTGATGAAAACTTTTTGTTTATATTGGTTAGTGTTGCTCTCTTTATATGTAAAATATATTCAAAGTCTATGTCAGATGTGCACTAATTATAAACAGAGCACTGGAATGAGGAGGAAGTAGAATTTCTAATGTTGATCTTCAAATTTTGCTTCAAAATATACGTCACTCTCAGGAAATGAAATGTTACCATTTTAATTCTGAGACAATTTACATTATTTGTATATTTTTATACAGTGTGCAAAATATATAAAGTGTTGAAACTTGTTCCTGTAGTCTTTTTAGCATGGAATCGATGTTTTCTAGAATGGGAAATTTTTCACAGGAAGCACATTCCAGCATTGTCAATAGAGATATTCTGAGCTTTGTAAATTTTATATCAGACTGTAGCAGACAAGTCTCCATTTGTGGATAACAGAATTTTTTAGACTGAATTGTTAAATGCAATACAGCGATAAATAAAACTGTGACTGGTTTTAGTTATGGCTTAATAAAAAACATTTCCTGCAGATAATTCCAACTAGTTACATATGGAAAATAATTTATTGATGTATATACATATAGTTTCCTTTAGTTATTTTACTGTATACCGGTAAGGTGTACTGTGCTATCATTTAAATTCTGGTATAGACACAAGATGACAAGTTCCCCAGAACAAAATGCACAAATTATGGGTGACACAGGAATTTTGTGCATAATGCTAACAAAGATACAGACACTGAAATCAGACTATAGCTTTATGACTTAGAAAAATGCACTCAACACATGCTAAATATCATTTGAAATTTACAGTTCATTAACATTTTTTCAGCCCCATGTTTCTCTGAAGAGTATAAAATGGGCAAGAAAGGTTTCACAAGAAAAAGTAGTGGAAGGAAGTTCTGAGGAACATGAAAATGCATTTTATTTATTCCTATCTTGCCTAATACAATGATAAAGTTAAGTATTAACTGAACTATTAAAATGATAATTCCTATAACATCTTCAATACTGAATTTAATACTTAGGAGATGTTTATATTTTATGCAAAGATTTCTAAGTCTACTTTTAAGGCAATTTACAAGGAAATTATTCCTGAATGTTGTCTTGGATTTTACATCCTATTTTGCCAAGAATATTTTTATAAAAGGGAAAAACAGTTTTGAATCAGGTAGAGAATAGAATCAATACTACTGAAAGTTTGATTCTCTTTCCTAAGGTGTAATCCCCAAATGGCAACAGCTATTTGGAAGCAAATGTTCATGCACTGCATTTATGTATGTATTTGGAGGGTGGATGACTGGATGCAAGCAATAAAGGTCACAAGGAAGAAATAAATGCAAAGTAATGTACATGCAGTTTGTAAATCTGTGTACCCTGGGGTGGAAGTTTTGAATATGAATTCATGAGAAAAAGAGAAGCAGCTGCTGAGGATAAAGTTGGCCACATGATTTCAAAGTTTGTGGAAACTTTTCTTGTGTGTGTGTCTGTTAAAGGGTTTGGTTTTAAGATCAGAGTTCTTCAGAAGTTTGTCAGTATAAACTTCTCTTCCACATAATATCACCGTGCCCTTGGAGATGGTTTTCTAACTTCTAACAAGTAAGGTGCTTTTTTTTTTTCTTTTCAAAGAAAGCAAAATCTAGTGTAACATTGTGTTATTATGGTAGTTTTAAAAAAAAAAAAAAAAAAAAAAAAAAGGGAGCCAGGAGAAACTGCTAACAAAGTGCAAAAGTTAATGTGAAACAGCAACCTGTTGATTAAAATTGCAAAGGGAGCTTTAGCTTTAACATTGCCTTTAGCATTCTTAGGCAGTTGTAACTGAAAGGTGTTACATAGATCCAGATAGGAAACTTTATATTTTCAGAATGAATATCTTTTGTTTTTTCTTAGATATTAAAACCATACAAAGAACACATGACCTGTGGTACTGAAGTGTTAGCACCCTGGGATATAAATGAAGGACAGATGTATGTGTTTTTAAGTTTGATAGATGACTGCAAAAATCTTTCTTTTGGAATTAAAGCAGAGTTTTAGGAGGCATACACAGTCTGTTTTTACAGAAATGAAATACAAAAGGATTATTTTCCAAAGTGAAATGAATGATCCTTCTTTTGTGAAGCTGTTCCTCTGTCCTACACAAAAAGCTGTCAATATGTGGAGGGGGTGTTTTCCCCCCAGTATCCACTTCTTTCAATTAGCTTGAGAAATTAGTATTGTTTTTCTCACATTCAATATACAAGTCTTATCTGTGATACCTTCAGCGAAGTCTCCAAATCATCACTTGGACTAAGTTACAGCTGTTGTGAAATCCTTCAAGATAAAGAGGATTCATGGATAGCACTCTCCTGAAATTTTCATCCTCCTTCAGAAGAATGCACAATATTTTATATGTATGTGTGATAAAAAGGTGAATAGTTGGAACTATTGAGGAAGTTTATTCATATTGTCACATATACATTCCTTAGGAATGACATAGATGGTTGACTTAAAAATCATTCTTTAAAATTCTTCATCAAGAATGTGTCCAAAACATGTGAATTTCATAACTGGTTAGAGATCATATTCCTGGCAATTCTTGGAGCGAGTGACTACTTGGGATCATAAACAAGCAGGCTTAGCTAATATTCAGTCTTCAATAGTTTTGTGCAGGTCAGTTACACAGGATAGTCCAAAACTTTAAGTCAGAGATATCTAGTCTGAATTTTGCATGGCAGCAGTATTTTGCAAAACAAAACAGCCCTCTTTCTAATTAGTTCTGAGTTACTGACTCTCCTCTGCACTATAACATAGCAGGGGGGTGGAATTGGGTGATCCTTAAGTTCCTTTCCGGTTTAAGCCTTTCTATTATTCTCTGTTCCAGTACTTTGCAAGGGGATCTTTATTCTTTTTCTCAGCTGCAGTACTGTTAAACATGTATTTGTACATCTCCTTCTCAGTCATCAAGCTACTCTTAGAGAAATAGGCTAAAAGCATATTTGTCAGCTTGCTACAGGTCCCCAGAGAGGTAGCACGGCACTGAATAAAGGGTTAAGGAAAGACTACAAAGCCTACAATGGTAGAAGCATTACCATGCTCTAACATCTGTACTGATTAACTTATTGTCTTGGAAAATCTTCCTCATCATATGGCGCAGAATGTAAGTTAATTTTCATTTGTGTATTGATAATTCTTTGGGACCTCTGAAGTGGACCAATGGGTACCGCATTATGATTTTAAAATTATGATTCTATTTTGAAGCATATGCCAACAAATGTTATTAGCTGGAACTAATTCTAAATACTAACAGAGTTATTAATATCAGTGTTTAACTTTCTTAGAAAGTTTAGGTAACCTAAATAACCCCTTAAAACAACAAAATTAGAAGAAATGGCACAAGTAGAAGTCCATCCTATTTGCAGAACCATTAATAAGCAGTTTCCTGTAGAATGTTCTCTTTCTTAGCTCCCTCTCAGCTCAGATTGCTATCCTCTCCCATCTGTTAAGATGAAGTTGAGACAGTTGGAGTCAATCTGTCTCTTCTTACAAGGACCCACAATCATTTTCTAAGGCGTAAGATTTTGAGATAGTAACCTCCTGCACTGTGAGTACCTCCACCTCTTCCATCTGAAGCTAATTCCCAAAACAGTTTCATTAAATTCACAGAGCTTTTGATAGGGAGCAGTCGGTATCCGTTCTGCTTCCATATCAAGTTTTGATGCAATGGCTTCCATCTGTAGCTGTGGGGAGGTAGGTGGTGATTCTGAGTATTGATTTCTCAATCAGTGAAATCAGGAAATTTACTTTCCCCCAACATCAGACAGTAGCACAGTGAGATACTACAACTTATCAGCCAACTCAGAAGTGTGAATGATTCAAATTTGTATTGTTGAAAAGCAGCTGCTCCAACTCAAGCTGCTCCAACCAAAGGCACCACTTGTCTTCTAAGCCTGAGATTCTTTTTTTTTTTTTTTTTTTTTTTTCTCACATACATTAGGATATTTAGGATGTCCAGTGCTGTAGTATTTAATCACTGAGGTTCTCTTTCTGGTTTGTCATTTGCTCTCACTGTTAAAACAAATCTTTCAAACATCTCTCCTAACATTAGCTTTCCTTGACTAAATTTTCCCTGTATAGTTTCATTCTCCAAGACTACTCTGTTCTCATAGAATTCAAATATTTTTCTTAGTTATCTTGCTATGTCTCTTGCAATTTTTTT
This sequence comes from Centrocercus urophasianus, assembly GCF_019232065.1. Lineage (NCBI taxonomy): Eukaryota > Metazoa > Chordata > Aves > Galliformes > Phasianidae > Centrocercus > Centrocercus urophasianus. The sequence continues at coordinate 37,916,618 of NW_024884253.1, forward strand.
GGCATCTGCATGCTTCTTGTTGCTGCCTATTTGGTTTGGATGATAAGTATTCAATGTGAAAGAGATAACTATTCTTTAATCTTGCTTCCCAAGGCTATTTATATGGTATTGGATCTCTTCAAGCATTACAAGTTATTCTGGTAGGCCATGGTTTGCTAATTTGGAGGGGAGGAAAAACAAAAGACTTTGACTTTGCTGCCTTTGAGGATTATTTTCTTTCTTGGGAACTCAAATGAAGTTGATGAGGTTACAGGTAAAATCTTCTAGTGTGGTATTGTATCTTTTATTTCAAAACACATATTTGTTTCCTCAGAAATGGCCTTTTATAGGTAACGAACGGATTGTGCTTACAACATCTTTTAGAAATTGAATCCTCTGTTGAGATGGGGAAATAAATATAAAGCTGCAGTTTTTTATACTTCGCAGAGATTAAATCCATACTACAGTAAATTTATTATTTCAAAATATGTTGAAGTATATTTTAAATAGTTTAATGCTTCTACCTCCACTAGTTTATTGGACAAGTAAATCCTGACATATCAGAGAATTGCTGTTAGTTCAAATTACTGGGAGTCCTTGTACAACATAACACTTTTGCATGTTCACAATTTTGGTAATGTGAACTGCACCACTGAGGTGGTTTCCATTCTTATCTCCCACATGTTATGCTGGGGAAAAGGCAATGAACTTGAATGACAGAAACTTTTGCAGAAACTTGAGTTATGCCTTAGCATTCAGTATTAAAAAGCCAGCAAAATTAATGACTGGATACATAATTGTACGATTTTGTTTCGTGTTCTTCTTCTACAGAAAGCTTCACAGTTAATTTTTTACCTTGCCACTGCTTACAGCTCTGCAACTTCCTCTTTACAGAGGGATGATAGTCAGTTCTTTACTTAGTACCAATACAATGTAATTCCTTTTTCCTCATTCCTGGGAGAAATATTCCTTTTTATATGACTTGCAAGTAAAGCTGAGAAATTGTTCAACGCTTTAATTGCTAAGTTTATGTTTGTATACCTGATAAGGCAAGCACAACAAGTTACTCTTCATGGTAGAACTCTAAAAAGGCCCAATCATAGAGCATTGAGGCTTTGCAGCTGTGACAGAGGAAGATGCAGCTTGCAACCATAGAGAAAAGGAGGAGCAGCTTTGGCAACCTCTCCCATTGTTTTCATCTGTGCTAACATGGGTGACGGTTGCAGAAAGGCAAAGGTGAGCAAGGCCTATCCTGTCTGTCTTAAACAAGGCATCACGTGCATTATTGTCAAGACTGGTCATGAGTATATTACTTCATCTGCTTGATGAACAGAATTTTAGTTGGTGGTTAATGATTTTTTTATTACTATTTTTTTTTTGTTTCAATGTTTTATAGTCTTAGGTATCATCCTTAATCTTTTTTTTTGAGCTGTTGGTATTTAAAGACCTGGATGTCTATGGTATAAACTGAGTAGCACAGCATATGACATGTTAAGATCGCATTGCTCAGGAGTGTGATAGCATTCTGATTGAAGCAGGTATCTAACATGATTCAACAAAGTGGGAGACGCGTTGTGAAACTGCTAATTGGTTCAGTAAATTTTCCTGTGACTGCTGGATGCTGAGAATAAGGGCACGGGGGCCTCATGCAGGGAAAAAAAGTAATCAGCAACAATGCTTGTTTGTTATTCTGGAGTTATTCTGTGCAAATTCACATCATATATTTATTTCTCTTATGATTTTTACTGAAAAGATTATCCAGATATAATTTAGGTAAATGCTATATCATATTTGTTAAAGTGGTACTTGATCTTGTAAGATACAGAAGAAAGCCCTCCGTTTTTCTAATTGCTGCTGTGGGCTGTAGTGATGAATTACAATTAGTACAATTAACAGTCTGAGGGCTTATAATATTTCTATGAATATCTGATAGTGGTACATTTATAAATGATGGGAAAGAGTAGAGTGCCACAAAATCTTTTTCTCTAAAAAAAAAGTTTCATTTTTAAGTTCAAGTTAATGTGTTTGCAATTGTATAGCTTTTCTTCCTTCCTTCCTTCACTCCCTTCTTCCCTCCCTCCCCAGGGGGAAATGCGTTTGAATCTATAAATAAACTTTACAGCAATACAGTGACAAAAGCCAAGGTAGACATTTTTTTCAGGAGAAAGCTAATTTTTATGTCATGTCTGTGAACAACTATGGGCAAAAAGAAAACACACTGAAAACCTGGTTTTGATTCTTTCTTGTCTTCTAGGATCTGGCACTGCAAAGCAGGTTCCAGATTTCTTTTATATTGGAAACTTTTATTTTCACAAACAACCCTCCAAACCTAGCAGGAAATATTTTATATGAATTTTGTTCTTAACAGAACTGAACATTTGTATAAATGGAAAGATTACGTTGAAAAATATTTTGCAATGTATTTTCTTCCAGATTCATTGGGAGTCTTGTAAGAGGCAAAAATGTGAAAACTACTCAGAACGATGAAATCCTCTTCTTTTGTTAGAAGCAAATGAAATAAACTGATCACATCAGCTATTACTTCTATAACTTCAGGGATGAACTAAACCACTTATAAAATTACAATTCATTTCAAAGTGCACAGTGTGACAGTTCCAGGAAATATAATATTGTTAGATATAGAAAAACTAATATAGTCATATATTTCTAATCCCCTAGGCTGTTGAGATACAGTTCCAAATGAATGTTCTCACAAAATTCGGGAATATCTTAAAGGTGAAAAAATTAGCTAGCAAGTCTGAATTAAAAACATTAGGCAGCAGCCTCAGGAAAGGAGCAGTCAACCTTGCCCTTAAAAGAGGATAAGATGTTGCTCTATTCTTGATCATTCCATACACTCAGTTTTACTCTGGTTCCCTGGACAGTGGTTACAGATACAAAGAAACAGTTCAATAAAAAAACAATAAACAAAAACAATAACCAAACAAAAAAATTGAGAATGACTGGCTGAACAAATTAATATTTTTTTCAAGGCCATTTACTTACTTTTCCTTTGTTTATGAATAGTAAAATGAGCTGTTCAGAAGAATGACAGATTAAGAGACCAGATGAAATGTATGCAGGGTAAAGTGATCCATTATTTTGGAAGTCCAACTCAGAAACCTGCATTCGATGATGTGCCATCCAGAAAAATAGGTGTAAGGACCTGAACCTGGTGTTGGGAGATTGCATCAGAAGTTCAGATTATGGTGAATTGCTCTGGATTAACTCTAGTAACTGCAGTCACTGTCTTTGCTTTTTAATCTTTGGGAGTTTTTTCTTCATCATGATTCATTAAAAGGCAGTTTTCCATAAAGGAAAGATCACTATTAAGGAATTGTATATATGTTTTTCTGAGTTTAGCATAGCTGTGTCCTACTTTTATACTCACGATACTATGGCCTTGGAAGTGAAAACAGTTCAGTGCAAAGGAAAAGTCAAGTTCATTCCTTCTATGGGATCATGTAACTGTATGAATTAATCACAGAGCAATGACTAACAGTGTTGAGGCTTCTTTATATGCATGTTTTTGTATTTGCTTTTTTTTTTTTTTTTTTAATTAATCTTTATTGAGATATCTACATGTTTCTGGAACAAACATGACTTAATTTCATCCCGATACACAAAGATAGATATTAGTATATCTGTGGCCTTTAAAGCATATATAATTCTGGAATATTTTCCAAGTGCTATTACACTTTGTACATTAAAGATCACTTAGTATGACTGAGAAATGGCACATAGAGGTCCGTAGGAATAATCACAAACATTCTGTAATTTTTTTCTGTGAGGTGCAGAAGAGTTTCAGTCTAAATGCAAAAGTCAAGATATTTTCTTTTATAGCATCCATACATCTCACAAACTACCCAATTCTGTAGTCCAGAAGCTGTATCTCATTAATTCCACCCACATCAGCTATGGAGAAATAATGCTAAATGACTCATAATGGGAAACTCGCAATGGATGTGTGTTGTTAAATACACTCCCTTGGATGAAAAAATAGGTTAAAATGAAATTGCACTTATTGACTATGCAAATAATATGCATACAGCAGTCATTTCACTCTTTGCAGTTCCCATCATGGTTCAGAATCTATTTGAGATCCCAGAATAAATCCATAATTTCAGGTTCTGTAAACATCTGCTTTGAACTTTGGCACAAAAATGCTTTAGCAAGGAATTAAGTTTTCAAGAGGAAAATCAAATTATGTGTTATCGTTAAGGGATGCAAAAGCAAATCACGTTATAAATGAAAGGATTTATGTTTGCAAGTATTCAGTAGAGTGACACACCTTTTCTGTTCAAAAGTGTTGTGTAATTAAAATTTAACATTTACTGTTACTAGCCACTTGTGCTTTGCTAGAAATAGCATGCTGGAGGGCCAAGTCCAGAGAGTGGTGGTGAAAGGAATTAAATCCATCTGGAGACTGGTGATGAGCGGTATTCCCCAGGGGTCGGTACTGGGGATTGTCCTGTTTAGTATCTTTTATTGATGTCTGAACAAGGGGGTTGAGTTTACTCTCAGTAAGTTTGCAGGTAACAACAAGTTGGCAGGAAGTGTTGATCTGTCTGGGGGCAGGAAGGCCCTACAGAGTGATCTGAATATGCTGGATAGCTGGGCTGAGGCCAGTGGGATGAAGTTCAACAAGACTAAGTCTGGATCCTGCACTTCAGCCACAACTACCCCAGGCAATACTTCAGGCTTGGGGCAGAAGACCTGGAAGACTGTGTAGAGGAAACAGACCTGGAGGCATTGGTCAATGTTTGGCTGAACACGAGTTTGCAGGGTGCCCAGGTGGTCAAGGCGGCCAATGCAATCCTGGCTTGTATAACATTGCCAGCAGGAGCAGAGAAGTAACCTTCCTTCTGTACCCAGCTCTGGTGAGGCCACTCCTCAATTACTTTGGGCCCCTCACTACAAGAAAGAGGCCCTGGAGTATGTTCAGAGAATGGTAAGGGGTTTGGAACACAAGCCTTATGAGGAGCAGCTGATGGAGATGGGTTTGTTCAGTCATCTGCAGAAGAGGAGGCTCAGCTGTGAGCTTATTGCTTTCTACAAGATTTGAGAGGAGGTTGTGGCGAGGTGGGGGGCAGCATCTTCTCCCATGTAACTGGTAACATGACTAGAGGGAATAGCGCCAAGTTGTGGCAGGGAGTATTCAGCTGGATGTTAAGAAACACTTCTCCAAGAGAGTGGTGAGGCAATGGAACAGACTGCCCAGGGAGGTGGTGGAGTCTCCATCCCTGAAGGTGTTAAAATAAATGTTTATATGTTGTACTAAGGGACATGATTTAATGGGAAATATTGGTGATAGGTGGATAGTTGGACTTATGGATGATCTTGGAAGTCTTTTCTAACCCTGGCGATTCTATGCTGCTTTGTTTCCTGAGAGCTACTTCTTGAAAGTGCTACCACCTTTGTTCTTCCTTCATGACAAATAAGTGAGATAATCAGGGCAGGAGAAGTAAATAGAATCATGTGGAATGTAAATCTTCGTAGTTTATTTCAGC
>NW_024884253.1:37922206-37935022 GCF_019232065.1 Centrocercus urophasianus
TTTTTTTTTTTTTTTTTTTTCCTCCTCTGAGCTCTTTCATGATCTGCCTGAAGATATTTCCACTTACATTTGGGGTCATCCTCAACTTCTCTGGGCAACATGCTCCAGTACTTAAAACCCTCGTAATGAAGATTTTCTTCCTAATATCTAATCTAAATACCATTTAGTTTATACCATTACCCCTTGTCTAATCACTAGTTCCTCATCATTTTTTCCTATAGGTTCCCTTTAGGTAATGGAAGGTTGCTAATAAGATCTACCTAGAGCCATCTCTTCTTCAGGCTACAGAGAAAAGTTTAGGTTGATGATCAAGTTAGCTGTGATTGGAACTCAATTGTTAACATTTTTTCATCATTTTGATTCCTACCCTCCAGCTGGGTGCAACATCTGTAATATCCATGATACATCTCTGTCTGGGAAGTATGACTATTGAGATATCATCGGTCTGAGATGAAAGCAAGAATTATAAATATTCACTCATGTTTTTTGTTCCCTCAGATCCAGATTTTAGACAGAGGATTTTTGAAGAGGCCCTGGGAGTTTCTTCAAGCCCAATGGAAGAGGAAGGAAGCAAATGTCAGCTATAGCTGAAGCCTGGAATCTTGGGTATAAAATACAGGTAAAGTTGGGCACCAACTGACTTGATGAAAGCTATGATAAACCTTCTAGCACAGCCTTCAAGAGTTGGTCCCCATGGAACTGCATAATTTGACTTTCTCTCCTCCCCCTTATATGTTCTGCCTAGACAGAAACATTTCCTTTTTTATTTTTGTTCAGCCCTCTGATCAAATTAATTTTGGCTTTCAGTAAGTATTAGCCTCTAAGAAATTCTTTGCAATATTACTGCAAATCGTGATGTGGAAATATATCAAAAATCTGCAAGGATTCATTTCAAGACAGTAATTTATTTCACTATTAAAAAATGCTCCTGCAATGGCAAAAGGAATTATAATTTTAAGGGCTTTTTAGAAACAAGATGGACAATCCCAGAATTTACATCCCTTTTAATGGAAGCATAGATCTCTTGCACTTGACCTATAAAATGAAGTAGGTTTTCTGTAGTTAAACAATATATAAGACAAATTACTCTGTTATGTGTTCAAGCATAAAAATGTTGATCAATGTTCAATTTTAACTGTGTTCAGATATTTATGGAGTATCTCTCTGTTGAAGAAGAGGGAAATATAAAATAATTTCACAATTATTAAGCTCACTTGGATGGCTGCAGGGAAGAGAGTGCCTTCGTTTCTGAATAGCCCACAATTCTATATATCCATTAACAGTACTTGTTTTGCCTTTTACCTTTTCTACATTCTGCCTTGTTTTACTCTTTCCTGGCTTGTTCTTCATTCTGTTTGGATTTTAGAATTTACACAGAGTTGAGTAAAAAAAAAAAAATTAGAACTAGTAAGTTCTCTTTTTCATCCGCATCAAGTACCAGTACTGAATTCATTCTTTGAATTAATGTATTTTTATTAACATGGCTGTCCAATACACTAGGATTTCCTTAAATTTATACTGCTGTTAATACTGACTTGCAAATGCTTCAAGGCATGAAGTGCATCTCTTAGTGTTTTGTAAAATAGCAAACAAACAAGTAAACAAAACAACAATGGGTAATGCAGTGCTTGGAAGCAGGTAAAGCTAAATTACATTTGAATGGCGCCTCACAGAGCAAACCAGCTAACAAAGTGGTAGATAAATGAATTTCAAGCCATTGCCTTGAAGTAAATCATCTTTAGAAATAACCACATGCTGAATGATTCTGTATTCTTGAACACTGTGGGCTGTTTCATGAGCAGAACTTTATGCACAAATAACTAGTTATGAAATTTGGGACTTACATTACGGTAAAATAGCATCATCAGTGTAGCTGAGTTTTTTTTTTTTTTTTTTTTTCCTTTTATTGCAGTTCTAGAAGCATTTTTATCACAAAATTTTGGTCTCATAACTAATCTCATTCATAAAACAATAACACAATAACATCATCTTAGTGGGAATTAACTCGTCTTTTCCACAGCTGAGTTCCTAGAAGAAACTCTGCTTATAGAAAAGCTTAAATTTCAAGCTTTTGCATTACTGTAAAGGCAATATTACTTACAATTTTCTTGCACAATTCAATTCTTTACCTCAGTGAAGGTCTAATTTCCCTGATTTAAATGCTGTTTTCTCTAATTGCTGATGAGGAGCAGGAACTCCTCTATGCTATCCAGAACTGGACAGATTCAGATCCAAAACTGAAGCTGTTCTAGAACTGCTATGGAGAGTGGCTAGATGACAACATTTAGCAGGGAAGTTAATTATGGAAAGGTGCAAAATATTTTCCTTCATTTTTAATAAGGAAATTATGTGCCTGTGTCACCCTCTAGTGGCAAAAAGAAACCAAACAAACAGTTACTACTTACTTTTAATGCTCAGAATCTATAACATTTTAATTGAATCGTTAGGTGCTCTCCTGCAAATGCAGTGAAAGCCTCAAGGTAAATTTTTGGACAGAGAGAATCTCCATGGACTTGTATAGTCCCTCAGAAATAATTCAGAGCCTTTATTTAGCTTAGCAACAGTAAAATTTGAATTTCTTTTCCTGTACTGTGTTAAATCCCAGTTCCTAAGGTCCAGTTATTATGAAGACCTCAGTTTTCTCACAGAAAGAAAAGTTTAAAAGCTCTGTATCATACCTGTCAAATGCTGCTGTCCTGTTTCTGGACCAGCTGGTTTGTATGCAGTTTAATGTCTTCACAGTGTCCACCCCAGCACTTCCGTTTCCAAGATCAACATAACGAATACTAATACATCTGCAGTAGAGATGTGCTTCAGTTTCAGACAACCAAGCCAGCCCAGAGGGCTAATGAAAACTTTTCAAAATCTGTTTTTGTTTTGTTCTTAGTTTTTATAATTTTATTATTATTATTTTAATTTTGCCTTCCTATCCTGGAGACTGAATAGTCTATTGACTCATCAAGAACCATCAGTTTAGGCTGGATTCTCTACTGATTGTTTTACACAGTGCATACTCCAAAGTACTTGCCTTAAGTGGAGAATTACAGTTTATCTCAGTAAAAGCGAGGATCATCTCAGAGTTTAAGGTGTTCTTAGGAAAAATGAGAAGTCTGTCTCAGAATACTGTGATATATAAAACTTTTAATGACGGTCTATGATGATAAAAAACTACCTAAGGAAGTAACAAATAGATTTTTTTATTAATAAATCAATCATTTTTGTTCAATTCCATATTATACAGGATGATGAATGCTTTCGGTTGTATGCACATAAATTGTCTTGTGCAAACTGACCATTCAAACAATAAATTCTAGCAGGAGTTTGGTAGACCACACTATTGAATGTAGTTACCTAAACACAGTTGTTTTTCAAGTAAGCAGACTGAAAGTTACCAAATTCGTATTACATCTCCCAAGATATAAGAACACAAAGCACAGCAAATGGAAAATGTAATATAGATGTCTGTGTTCAGAGTGTGTTCCTATAAGCATAAGCTGCCTGTGGAGGAAAAAAACAAGACTGAAGAAATTGATGCTATGTAACTGAGTATAAGTAGTTCCCAAAGTTTTTTGTTGTTGTTGTTGTTGTTTTTTAAAAAAAAAAAAAAAAAAAAAAAAAAAAGTGCAAGCACTATTGAAGCTGTTGTGTAACCAGGAAGTACAGCTCAGAAGGAAGTGAAACCACAGACTTGTCTTTAAAACGTGCGGCCAATCAAAATGTAGAAATGACAAATATCAAACCCTTAGTCCCCTAGAAAACATCTGGCCTTCCTCATGAAAAATAAAAAGTGAGGCATTTGCTTAAAGGTGAGTGGTCAGGACACAATAACTACATATTCAGAGTCAGTAGCACAGACTTTGAGATTTATTTATCAGCTTCACAATAACAAAGTCATTAGGGTGCTATTTTGTTCTGGGCTTTAGAAACAAAATATAAAACAAGGGAAAATGACTTTTGATGTTGGGGCAGTTTTCTATTTCTGGTTCTCTATCCGCAGTCCTGAAGACTCATCTGTTCTATTGTGTCCCAAGAAAAGGCACAAACTTATCCAGAAGGAATACTCCTGGCAACCTTTTCTGACTCTGTGGTTTCTTTTTATCTACATGAGATAAGTGGCATCCTCTGAAAGGATGGGAGATGCATTTCAAAACACCCTCCTGTTTTCTGAAAGAAGGTACGAGTCACAGGTTTCAGTGTCCCATAGCAATACCTTAACCATAAAACTGGTGGACAAATGTCTTGTCTGGTAAATAATTATCCAAAGTAAAATAACTTTCAACAGAAGAAATTGCTAATTAGTAAGTGCAGGAATCAGTCTGATAGACAATGCCATTTCAGAAACCTTTTTCCTTTCCAAGCAAAACTTTTGAATCATGAGAAGACAAAACTATGTAATGTGCTAAAAGCTTTTTTATGCAGATGGCACCAAGTTGGAAGGGAGTGTTAATCTTCCAGAGGGGAGAAAGCCATTACAGAGGGACCTGGATAGACTGGGTTAACGGGCCAAGTGTCGGGTCCTGAGTTTTGGTCACAACAACCCCAGGCAACCCTACAGGCTTGGGGAGGAGAGGCTGGAAAGCTGCCTGATGGAAAGGGACCTTGGGGTACTGATTAGCAGTTGGCTGAATGTGAGCCCGCAATGTGCCCACGTGCCCAAGAAGGCCAATGGCATCCCGGCTTGTATTAGGAATGGTGTGGTGAGCAGGACTAGGGAAATAATCCTGTCCCTGTGCTCGACACTGGTGAGGCCTCACCTCGAGTATTGCGTTCAGTTTCGGGCACCTCAGTACAGAAAGGACACTGGGGTGCTGGAGCAGGTCCAAAGAAGGGCAACAAGGCTGGTGAAAGGCTTGGAGAATATGCTCTATGACGAGTGACTGAAGGAACTGGGGCTATTTAGTCTGGGGAAGAGGAGGCTGAGGGGAGACCTTATTGCTCTCTTCAAATTCCTGAAAGGTGACTGCAGTGAGAGCAGGGTTGGTCTCTTCTCGCTGATGACAGGTGAAAGGCCTCATTGCGCCAGGGGAGGTTTAGGTTGGTTATCAGGAAAAACTTCTTTACAGAAAGGGTTGTTAAGCATTGGAATAGGTTCTCCAGGGGTGTGGTTGAATCACCATCCGTGTATGTGTTTAAAAGCTGCTTGAATGTGGTGCTCAGGGACATGATTTAGCAGAGAGTAGTTAATTAGGGTAGTATGGTTAGGTTGTGGTTGGACCTGATGATCTTTAAAGTCTTTTCCAACCTGAGAAATTCCATGATTCTATATATATACTGCCATTCCCCTTTCCTCTCCATTTTTCACAACTTGGTAATAATTAGTTCCTTTATTATTATTTTTTTTCCTGGTAAATTCCTTTCTCTGTTTCTTGTACACAAGAATATTACTTGAAATGCAGTAAAAGACACCTAAAAACAAAAACACCTAAGAAGTGGGCTTATGGTAATTATTGGAGCAGGGTAGAATGGCAGAGTGGAGGATACTTTTGGGGTCTCACTAGATGATATCTAAAGGTCCCTTCCAACCCCTACAATTCTGTGATACTACAGAGAAATAGGAAAAAGATCATATAACACCTATGTATATCAATGTAGATGTTGAGCTGTATCTAATTATCTATACATGGGGATTATCTGTCATGTCACCTCATAATTTCTTTCTCCTCTGTCCTGGCAGTACTTCAACTTTGATCTACATGTTTTATGTTCTTGTTGAATACTTCCATAAGGCACTGCATTTTTTGCTAGCAAAATTAAATTGTGACTGACACCATCTGTGTAAATGTGTTGGATCATACATATCTTCAAGATTGCATAAGAAAATACAGAAAAAAAGCATTGCAACAGGTTAAAAAATACAGCAAGTATATTGACAACATTTTTCCAGGAAGTATATTCAGTGATCAATTTATTTCAGGCCTCTGAAATCTATTAAGTTAGATATGCAAGACAGAGGTTCAATCTGACTCTGAAATCCTGGTTTACTTTTTAAAAAAGATGTGTTGTAGATGGACTATGTTGATCCAGAGTAACTGATGTATAAGAAGCAACAGCAACATTAAAGCACACCTTTTATCTGCTATTGCTTGGAGAGCTATGCAGTGGGCTTTGTTACTGTGGCTGATAAGCTGCAGAAATCTGTCCAAAACTGCCACTGCATCCACTGGGTGGCAGGCAAACCTCTCCTCAAGCCTGAAGCGATGCTGAAAAACTAGCATCACCCTCACATCTGCACACTTTGTAAAACTCATGAGACTTTTTTGTACATCCAGTGAATCAGTTGTTGTCTCCTTAATCCTTATGGACCATCTGACTACCTCTAGGAATATTATCTCTCTTCCACTTCAAAACACAGTCCCCATGCTGTTTTAATTAGATTGTGATTAGTTCAATGAGTAGACGAGGGAAAGGCTGCTGATGTAGTCTACCTAGACTTCAGCAAGGCCTTTGACACTGTCTCCCACAGTATTCTCCTGCAGAAGCTGACAACCCGTGGCTTGGATGGGTATGCTCTTGGCTGGATAAGGAACTGGCTGGAAGGCCAGGCCCAGAGAATGGTAGTGAATGGAACTAAATCCAGCTGGCAACCTGTCACGAGTGGTGTTCCCCAGGGATTGGTGCTGGGGCCTGTCCTCTTCAATATCTTTATTGATGACTGGATCAGGGCATTGAGTGCACCCTCAGTAAGTTTGCAGATGACGCCAAGTTGCCTGGAAGTGTCGATCTGCCCGGGGGTAGTGAGGCTACAGAGGGATATGACTTTTAAAACGCTCTTCTAGTGAATTCATGTTTGTGGTTGCAATCATTACAGATGTCTGTTTGGCTGTAAACTTGCATGCAGGTCACTGCTTGAATCCAACCCAAGCATCACAAAGACCATTTTCCTGCTCTACCTGGTGTAACTGTTACTGAGGAATGCACTGCGGGAATTCCTTCCTTCCAATAGAACAAAGATCACAACTGCCTTAGGTGTTAAGGATGCCAGGGTCTTTTCAGGACAGTGAAGAGAAGTTGCAGCATTCTGATTATGCTTCAGAAAGAGTAAATTTCCTTTAGGTCCCCAGAGTCTTTCTGTACTCTTTGTACAGAGAGTCTTTTCCATTATCAACACTTCAACTCAATGCCTGAGAGATTCAAAATTAGGGGAAAAATAAACTAGTAGGGAAAAGGATAACCCAAGATTTATCTACACCTTAATCTAGAGCCTAGGTGCCCAACCTTTTAGTTTGCCTGGGCTGCATTCAGTGAAGAGGAATTCTCTTGGGCTGCATATAAAATATATATAGTTAATATTTTTAAGTAAAAAAGCATAAAACTAATAGGGTATTCAACCTCATTCTTGTGAAACTAATGTATCAATGTCTGGTTCAATAGCAGTGGGTGCAATTAGTGAGATCTCAAGGTATGTGTTAGAGATTTTTGACCTAATTTTACTCTTCATGCACTTCATCCTAGAAAATAGTTGTTCACAAATGCATGCACTGCCAAAAAGCAATGACATGAATAATGTCTGATTGTAAAGCAAGGGATATATTTGTCTGCCAAAATAAGCCTTATAAAAGTCTAGTAAAGAAACATGATCAAATTTTTCTTTCAGTTGAATGTCTGATTGCAACTCTGTACGTTCCATTTGAAAATTTGCAGGTAATGTATTTATGTCACCTGAAAATAGAATCAACAAATATACAAAAAAATTATGATTTTTTTGGAACTCCTGAAACCTATTTTTAAATTCCCTTATCAAATCTGAAAGCATAGATGCATACTTTTTTTGCTATTCACAAGACTGTGTTTAGACAATGCATAAAATTATTTGCTGTAGCTTGAGCTTGCCATAGTTTAACTCTCATTTTGAATGCTGTTATGGTTTGAAACATGGTTTGTACAGATAAGTTGACTTTCACCTTGAAGAGACATGCTTAATTCATTTAGTTGAGCAGTCAAATCCATAAAATTTCTAAATCTGTAAGCTATATATCATCATCCTGTTTTCCTTTTGATTCTGTAAATTATTTGATTTCATTTTGCAAATTATATGATCGTTTCAGCATTTTGAAGTGACTTACCCACCTTACTTCAGAAATGCAAACAATGTTCCCCTAACCAGCATCCATACTTTTATGGAACTCCTAGAATTGTGATGATTCAGACCCTTGTACTTCATGAAATACACAGCTTTGGTGACAGTGTGCATGACATTATCAGTTTTTAAAGCTGTTGTATATAAATTTTCTTCATGTGTGACGCAGTGATATTTCATCATATGTGAGCTGCCGGTTAGAATTGCATTATCTACTAATTTTATAAGTCCCTCTTTTTACCAACAATCACCAGGGCACTACAAGCACAAAGGCATGTAGGTAGGTTGAAATGTTGTTGCGGGTGCAAGAGGTGGAGTTAGCACTGCATAGCACCCTCCTCTCCACAGCTTTCCATTCTTGCTTACATAGTCTATGCACAAGCTACATGCAATCAACTCATGAAAATTATTGCTACAAATTAAGTACTAATCTTAAAAGTTTACAGTCTTGTGGGGCCACTTTACGAGCTGTCTAGGTGCCACATGCATCCCATGAGCTGCACTTTGGACAAGTCTCATCCAGAACATTTATTCTAAGGTAATTTGAGAATTAAGGTGTTCTTGAAATGTTTTCAGGAGAGTTTATTTTGAGCGTTCCACTAAAAGAGTTTTTGTCATACCAGAAACACGAATGCCAATGGAAGTTTCACAGAATTAAATTTCTTCTCTGAATTAGAGGTGATTCTTATTCAGCTGGCCTCAGGACATTTGTTGCAGCCAAGTTACAAGGAAAACATCCTCTTGCACAAGTTTCCTCCTTGCTTTTCACAACAGATGCATTAAAAGCTTCTGCGTCACCTTGATGCTGCCCTTAGTCTAACAGCTGTCAGCTTAAGCAGGTGTAACTGACTGTAATCTACCAGAGAAGAAAAGCTCTTTGCACTCCTGCGTAAGTGCACAGATTTCTTGCACACAGAAGAGGAAACGAGAGTGAACACAGACCTCAGTTTTAACTCTAGATATTTCAACCATATGCAACACTTCTTCCACTCAGCCCTGTTTCTTTATACATGCAGTGAAACAGCAGGAATAGCCATTTGCTTTGTAGCTGTCAGAGTCTCCAGTTCTGTAGAACAAGCTGTACAGCCAGATCTCTGTTGCACATGCCTGGGTCTCTGACCCTTGCCTACCTTAGGAAAGAGGACAGTCACAGCCAGTTAATTTTTTGAAACAACAGTGACTACTTGGCAGATGCCTAAATATGAAGCATGGTTAATACAACAGCATGACTAAAAGGACCATAACAGAGCCATGTTTGCTTTCAAAATCTCTTTCACTCAGCACTCTCTATTCTAATACTTCTACCTTATCTCTGCTTATTCCTTCTCTCTTATCTTTTGTTTCTTTTCGCTGGCCCTTCTAGACCACTGTTTTTGGGAAACATTTTTTGTATTTCGCTCTTTCCCTTTCTCTCTAACAGATACCAACATCTTTAAAGAGCAGCCACTCCTTCCCCCAACTAAGTACTGTCTCAGCAGGCAAAGAGGAGGAGGAATCTTGTCTAAAATGTTTTGAGATTGCCCTGTTAAAATATATATATAAATAGAGCTACAGACATTTTAAAAGGGCTTTGAACAATCATGTCTTTCATTCCTTTATGGCCTATTGTGCTGCTGGTTTTTTATTATTATTCAGGGCATTTCAAAAATAAATCCAAATGTTTTAGGTGAAGACACCAAGAGTTTGTTTGGGTTGAAAATAAATTAATAACTACAGTTCTAGCAGTTGGAGCTGTGAGCAGATGCACAGTTGCCTGGCAGAGACCACCTATAGGAGGCACATCAGAAGGCCAAAATAGGCTCCAGTGAAGGAACGCAACAAAAGCATGAGCAGACCTGGTTCTGGTGAAATACTTCCACATGAGCCTGGCTGCTGGAGTGGTTTACCCAGCTTCTACCTGTCTCAAATTCACTTCACTACTCCCATGTCTTTCTGGCGTCACCCCCAAATTTAACTCCTGGCAATTTCAGGGAAAATGAGGAAGCATGGGATTTTTTTAATCCTTTTATATTTATTTATTTATTTATTTATTTTAACTAACTGATGGGAGCACGTGATTGACTGATATCCAACATTGTTCCTGAAAGTATTATACACCTATCTAGAAGGCTTTTGCATACTCTGCCAGAAGTGGTTTTTTTTCTTTGTGTGTGTGCAGTTATATTTATTATTATTACTATTTTAGGTGCTGACTGTATTTTATAAATAGCCAGCAAAAGTACTCTATCTCCATTTTTGTTTGCCAGCTGAGCCTATCATCCACAGAGAATTCTGCAGCATACTGGCAATTCTAGTGAGGGCTCCTCTGTATGCATACTTGAAAACAACTTGCTTGGTCTGTTTTCCCTACTGACACTGCTGGGGAGAGAGAGAAGTGTTTTTACCAGTAGGTTCACGTCTTACCTCCCATGTGATCTGCATTTATTGAATTAACATCAAATCTTAAACTTTTCATCCCCTTCTCCATGAAACTGGGTGTATGATAATTTTTGAAAAGCTTACATATACACCTTTGTTTTGTTGTGTTAAAGAAGTAATATGTGGCAGGAGGCAATTAGGAGGAACCTCTGAGAATCCAAGCTTGACTTTGCTGTTTCAGTTTAGAGACTTAAATAAACCAATCTGATACTCCTTGTGAAATTGAGTGGAGCCAATGACAGTCAGGATATCAAAGGAGAGGTATCTCAAATCAGACTCCAAAGAAATCGCAGTGCTATTTGGAGCCCTTTAATGACTGCCACTGTAAGTGTGGGACGTGGAACATCAGGTTGCACATGACAAAAAGAGCTAACCTCAGATGCATCAAAGCTCCAGTGGAACATCATGCAGAAAACTAAACTGCAGTCAGCAGTTTAAAAAAAAAAAGAGCTTAACTTCCACTTTTTTTTTTTTTAATTTAGTTGTTTTACTGATTTGAATAAGAAAACAAGATTATCTATTTCTCTTGTAATAGTGAGGATGAATTTGATCTGAACAGAGTTCTAAACTGTTAGACTCCTTTCAACAAATAATTTGCTAGATTTCCCTTTAAAAACAATGTGTACCTTTTAAAGTTGAGTTACAAGATCAGTAACGCAGAAGAGAAAATTGATCAGATATTTAAATGCAGGAGGCCTAATGTTCTGTCGGCCTTGCTCTCATATACATTCTTCTGCATGTTGGCTCTGACCAATTCAAAAATAGGTACTAGAGCTCAAGAAAGGACTAAGAGGAACATCTGACTGAGCTGAAGCACATTCTTGAACCAGGCCTGGCAAGGAATATCACAATGAATTATTCCTGGAAACCAATGACAGCCATTGAGAGAGGATGGCAACCAGAGAGGAGCACAAAAACATTTGAAAGTTGAACATTTTCTCTTTTGTGTTTGTGCACATTGGATTTGGAATCCAATGCCATGGAAGTGTAAAAAAATTTCAACAACATCATGGAGAGCTGAGCCATAAGCATATTGAAGTGGAATAACCACTACACAGCAGGTCCTAATACTGTCGTCGTGTTTGTAGAAGCTATGTAGAGACATTGTCACTGCCAACTTTCTGCTGGTTCTGCTTTGCCACTGATTTCCTGTTTGAGCAGGACAGGTTTCTCTGTGCTTCATTCCTAGTCCGTAAAACAGGGATTAAAAGCTTTCTGATTTTAGGTGATCCTCTGAAAATAACCACCCAAACCATACTGCAGTATTTATGTAGAAAGGGTATATGTTCCTGAAATACAGATAAATAAATGGAATAGTGACTGGGAAAGAGAGAGAATACATATATACTATAGTACAATATATTACAAATTTTAGTCATATGAAAAGATGAAAAGAGCTTAAAATGTAAACTTGGAGAAAAGGTTAAAAAAAAAAAAACAAAAATGGCTCAGAGGACAACTTATGTTTTTAAAGTCCACATGGAAAAAAGAAAGCAAAAGTAGCAATTGTAATATGTTCAGCAGTTGTGGAGAAATGAAGGTTCACTTCATCTGTACAAGTTTACTTGTGGAATGTGATACTTCTTGACAAAGCACAAATGTATACTGTCACCAAAGATTGAGTATGTGTTGAACAGAGAGAAACATTCACATATGTTTAAAAAATCCGAAGAAACAGTTAGAGAATTCTACTTGCAATAACAGTTGTCATTCACATTTTAAAAGCATTATTTTCAAGTACTGATTAAAAAAAAAAAAAACAGTTTAGTAATTTGCAATTTTTTTTGTATTTCTGGAAAACTTTTGCATCTGATAAAAGTTATACTTTCATCATCAACTACAGTTCATGAATCATTCAGTTGTTAAAGTGTATGAGCAATTGAATATTCTTTAAGACTTATGTGTAATGATCCTTTATTGCTGCTATAAAGATTTTGGAGAAACTGTATCACAAATATGTAAAACTATATAAAGTTATTTCACTTTAGTTCCCATAGCCTGATGGGATGAGGTTAAAAATACACATTTATACTGCAGAATCAAACCTCACAAAAGGAAATGCAGACTACTGTTTATTTTACAACATAACGTCACTGGCAATCATATTGTCCTTTCACAATCATACATGGCAGGTGTTTTATAATCTCTGGTTTTTAAACCCTTTGAAAGCATAACAAAAAAAAATTACTAGGAAGTTGTAAAAACACAATATATATATATTATATATTATATATTATTATATTATTATATTATATATATATATATATATATAAAAAACTTATATAAAAAATTTATATATATATATATATATATAAAAAACC
>NW_024884253.1:37935122-38030973 GCF_019232065.1 Centrocercus urophasianus
GGCTGCCTTCCAGATAAGAAAGATGGATGATTTGGATTGGGTGCTACAAAGAGGATTCCGATGCTGATCGGAAATTATAAAAAACAACGAGAACAATTTTTCATCTTTTCACATCTGGGAAATAGTTGTTGCATGTGATTATTGTAAGTATAAAGAAAAGCCCTGGATTGGTTCGTGTGAGTGGAGATCAGAGGATGTTACTGGAAGCACTGGGTCTTCATTCCTTTCTTCTCTTTCTATAGAAAATTAAAAATAATAATAATAATAATAATAATAATAATTCTGCTGTTTGTCAATGTATAACTTTGCAGCTAGCAGTATCTAGAGAACAGAGGGGTTTAAAATAATAAAATGAGTTGGAAGGGATTTATGATTTTAAGAACACTTGAAATTAGCAAACTGGAATGCAAAATGTTTTTTAGAACTGACTTAAGAATTAATTTGCATAGTGAGGCAGAATATTGGATCAGAATCCTTGAGTTTTGTTAATACTGAACATGTGAAATTTGGATATAGCTTTTGTGAATAAGTCCTGTTTCTTTAATGAAGGAAAGCGGAGATTTGCAACAGGTGTCTTGAATTTTGCTAGATGTGAAGTAAGATGTAAAGGGTTTGGAAGAATTTGGTTAGTTGCTGTTGCTTAACCTGTCTCCAGGGACCCAAATCTATGCACTAAGGTAATTCAAGATACTCTTTTCAGATTATTCTTTGAGGAAAACAAATGTGAGTTATAGTGAGGAAAAGATCATGAAAGACCTAGAGCAAATACATTTAGCAGAGAAAGCGAGACAAGAAAAGGTGATTTAGAGATGATAAAGTAAATGCAGTGCAATATGAAGACAGAGAAAAAGTAGCACCCTTCTCCTTCTCTGCACACACACATAAGTTGTTTACAAAAGTGCCTTGTAGTGACTGCTGGTGGTGTCACTCCGTCCCATGCCCCAGAGCTATCACCGGGCCTCATGGGAGATGTGACTGCAGCATCGGACATGGGACTGTTTGTTCACTCACTTTCTGTGAAGAGAGTTTTGAACTGTGTTTTGAATAGACAGCATTTTCTTTGTGTGGTTGGTAAATAACACAGAGCAAAGTTAGTCAGCAAGTTGCATAGCTTCTGCATTCTGATTCTTTGGAGCCCTTTTGTACCAAGCTTGACAGGATGTTTTTAACAGAATGTGACCTCACTGGGATATCAGAGGTAAGGAAAAAAGTCACTGGGGCTGTTTTGGAATATTTTGCTTAGAACTGACTGAAAATGCTGCTTTAAAATGACTTTTGGAAAGAAGAAGGTTTCACTGTTGTCTGGCCAATGATTTTTTTTCAGTGAAAATCAGAGTCTTTGTAAGGCATAGTAAGTTCTCTTTTTCTTATTTCATACTTGTGGATAAAGACACTTATTTGAAAGTCTCAGCACTATTCTCTAATGTATCAAGCAAAAGTGATAGAACATCACGTTTTCTTTCTAAAACAGACTACAATAAGTAGATCGAGTCCAGTTCTTCATCCAAGTCCTCAAAGCAGCAGCACAAGAACTGGGGTGGTGGCAAACCTAGTGAGACCAGCAGACAGTAGCCCTCTGGACCCCTGCACAGACTCACCTGGTAAAGGTAAGGCAAAATTGATACCAGTGCATTTTCTGGCTAAGACCACACACGTTTTCATCACAGATGTGTGACCGTGGTTGGTAGTTCCACTCCTGCTGCAGGCAGGGGGTCAGTGGCTGTGCGGTGCCCCCCACTCCTCCCTCTGCTGGCTGGAGTGTGGTGGGCAGGAGGGAGAGGGCACTGCTGTCAGATGCATTTTGGGGTTTCTTCAGCCTGTTCCTTTTGGGCCCTTCACAGGGATGGGAGCATTAGAGTGTAGCAGCGTATGGTTAGAAGGGGATTTGAAATGGAGTGTTTGAGTTGTTCCAGAAGATTTTTTTAAAAAAACATGTGGTTTAAGATGTTTGTATGTATACATGAGATAAAAGTATTGTTGGCTCAGGCTCAACAATCTGAGTGGTTTGCTTATATTCAGGATCTAAAGAGGTTTCATGAAAAATGAAAGAAAAGTGCATTATTACACAAAATAGCCTTATGAATAACAGGTATCTCGCTGTTCTGAAATTGAATTAACAGTACGTGATGTGTTTTATTATGTGCACCAACTGAACAACAAAGCTTCATTGTTTTTGCAGAGAACAATCGTGGTGTTTTTTTCTTTTTCCAAACAGTGCAGGTGACTTAAAAAAAAAGTGGGGAAAAAAAAAAAAAAAAGGGGGGGTGATCACTGGTAGAGTAGTGGAAGGAAATGAAGTTTTCAGAGTGTATAAAGCTGTTATTCGTACCTGAACTTGAAAAACTTACTTTTAGATTTCTTTGTTATTCAATTTGGAAAGTTTTGCAACGTGAGTCCAGCTGACAAACTGCTTTCTGATAAACAATCATGGAAAGGTTTACTAATTAAATCATAACTAGCTTGAACTGCATTTTACTCTGAAGCACGTAAGAAATGAGAGCATTTTTGTTATGAGAAGTTAGAAAATGAATTTTCAGACTTCACCAAGTACTGTAAAAGACAATACAACATGTTGCTACTCGTAGTGAAGCAGGTAGTCTTTGTTTTGACAAAGCATTTGCAGTGACACTTTTATGTCAAACTTGCTACTGTACTTTGATCCACTGGTGTGTGGTAGATAAGCTGCCAATGCTGTCCTAATTAAAGCAAATATTTCCTCTGAAGAGGCTTCTAGAAACAAGAATATTATCCCTATATAATCATGAGGGCGATTAAAGGTGATAAATGTATTGTTACAACTTTGTTATTTGTGTTGTAGTAATACTTCCAGCCTACTCAAGGGACAGATGCTGGACACTGTACAATTAGAAACAGATTTTATATGCTGAACAGCAAATGATATAGACATGGGACAGTAAATAAAACCAACATGATGATTATTCAAATTGCAACCAAGGTGTTAATATGGAGTTTTCTTTTTTTGATATCTTTCTTTGACAGTACGTGTTAGTAGTGTTAGGTGATGATTTTTTTATAGTGTCTCTCCTACAGGTAAACTGCCACAAATACTTGGAAGCTTATTCTCTTTTAGTCTTTCTATCAGGAAGATGTTGTGGGGAATGAGGAAATCTAGTAGAAATTTAGTTTCTCCCTGAATTCGAGTGTGGTCATACAAAAGTTGAATAGCAGTAGGCTGATCAGTATTTCTGAAAATATATAAACCAGTAGAGGTCAGTACAGAGTGCTGAAATGGAAGTACAAAGTCATGTAAAAAAAGGCTTGTGTATTTGTACTTACAATTTTAAGTTTTCATTTAAAATAGGGTAAAGGCTTACTGTGGTTTACAGTTGCTGTCTTTGAAGAGATGCATTAAAAATACTTCAGATAAGGTGGTAATTACGAACTGCTTAAACAGGCTTCTTTAAGCAGTAATGTTCATGTTGCAGCATGTAGTATCTTGTAGTATCTTGTGCAGAGTTGCTTATTTTGCCTAATTGTTATAAAAGCAAATGTGTAATATTTATTATATATGTTGTAGTGACAAATGCATCCAGTGGACAGTTATGTAGCAAATTAGGAGAAAGGGTAACTTCTAGGGATCAAGTTTTCAGTTACTTGAATTTAAAACAAGATTTTTTTTTTTTCTCTATTTAGATAACAAACTTGGCTAATTAAAATCAAGTCTTGCTTTTCAAGTCCTTATCTTCCCTTGTGTGTGTGTATACATACACACACACATGCAGACAGACTGCGTAATAAATTGAATTCTTTTGTTTTACTTTTAATGCCGTTGTTTGCTCGTGGTTTCCTTTTGTGATATAGAGCAAGGAAAAGAATCAGTGTGTACAGTCTGTGCATGAAAAGATCCTTCAACATGTATTAGCTGCAAAAGCTCATCTCTGAAAAGCTTCTTTTCAGTATGCTTTCTGTGGATCTAAAAAGAACAACCTGTATGTTCCTATTGTGTTTCCTTGCATTTTAACTTTTATTTAACCTTGAAAACTTGCTTGCTTTTAAATTGTAATAGTTGAATATTCAAGAAGTCCTAAGAACTTTATCACTAGATAAAGATAATATAATCTATGTTGATTTCAATATCGACTTATGTCTGCTGTCTATAAGCTTAGGGAAAATTATCCCAATAACTTTAGAAAGAAGATCATGGAAATGGTGAACATTTTTGAAAATCCTCTTCTCTTGTTCTGTTTGTCTTCCATGCTCTTCTTTAAATTGATAACAGAGGCATTAAAAGATATCCAGCATCTCTGAAAACCTTGTTTTCTTTTTCTGTGCTTTCTCTTGCACTTAATGGTGACAGGTATAAGACAGAGATCGAGCAACATTTTCTTATAGGCTGCTCTGTTGTGTGAACTCAGTTTGGAGTGCTTAAAGAATGGATTATTGCAGGGAAGAGATTCCCTGCTAATTTTAACAGTTGTCAGCAGTACAAACCAACGTTGGAAGGTACTGGAGATGTCATAAACAATTCTTACATATCTGATCACACTTTTGTCCTTATAACATGACATACAGGTTTCTCAATCCTGTTGAATTTCTCATTAGATTTATACATCTCCCTTTATAGTACAGTAGTAGTGTAGTGTAATATAAAATCATGGCTTTGGCAAAGTTAAAGAAAGTCTTCATGAATCAACAATGAGGCCAAGAGATCTACAAGCTTATTTCTCTTTTCTTGAAACAAGGGAAACTTAGAAATAGCCTTGCCTATTTTCTAACACAGGAATTCTATCTAACAGGAAGCATATGAGTGATGAGTTATTAAATGACAATTTCCACTTAGATCCTACAAGTACTACTGAAGGCTTGGATGCAATTCAGTAGAATTTTTCTGAATTTAAAGGAGAACAGAGAAACAAGAGAAACTACTGATTGAATGCAAAAGTCAAAAGCTCCTTCTTTCTTCGGATAAATTTATGATGTGAATAACATTTTGGTACACAATATTTTCCTGTACACTTTTACACATCTGCTGGATGTAAGAGATGTGAGAAACTGTATCTTGCTGAGGCACAGCAGAAGTGCTTGTTTGCTGTAGTTGATATTTTCAACAGTTGTGGAAGGAAGCTTTCCCCATCACTTTTCTTGAAAAACGGTAGAAAGGTTGAGACTAAATGGTCTGGTTTTAGCCAGTCAGTGTTGAAGTCCAAATGTCCAAGTATTTGTATTGCTTCAATTAAGTTTGTTTACGTGTTAAATTTTATGAACATCTGGTCTGCCTTTTTCTGTAACATATGGGATATAAACCTCCCCCAAATCAGGAACAAAAATAATGCTGCTGGAAACATGTACTTCAGTCAAGTATAATGTTATGTTAGAAGTTTGCCACTCTTATCTAAATCCATACAAATTATAGAAGATAACAGCAGAGCTAGCTGTGATTAAGAAACAGAAGGCCTATCTTAGTCATTGTAGTCCTCAGTCTCTTAATAGATAAACATTTAGTATTGTCTTGATTGTGGTATTACTCTCATCCATTTGTACAGGCATGATACCATTATATTCTTATTTTTTCCCTCTTTTCTGATGTCTTTTTTTTTTTACTTTTTTAAAATTCTTCTTTTCTATCATTACCAAGTAATAATTTCTCAATCTTCTTTTGTGTGTATGTTTTTGCATTACCTAGTATGAAGTAAACTGCCACTGAACTGTAAAGCTGCGTGTTCTGTTTAAGCACATATTAAAAAATTGTGGGCTTGTGTCCAGATGGGAACAGCACTAATTCAGTCTGTGGTGATCAGTAATTGAGATAGCTACACTAGTGAAAAATCTCTGCTTATAAACAAGAAAACTGTGACATTTGCACCAGAAATTGAGTTAATTAAGGTTCCTTACCTGTAATTACATTATCAATCTGCAGGCTGCAAAATAACCTAAAATAAATTAGAGCCAATAAATTCAAATGACAAACATACTCAAATAAATTTGAAGTTTAACATTCCACAGGGAGAAAAAGAAGATATATTATTCACCAATATCAGGAATAAAGTAACAATCTGAAGGGGTGCTATAATTCTGGAAAATGTGTTCTATATTACAAGCAAATGTCAGTATAATAATTTCATTTTTGATGGCTCAACCATTTTAGTAATACATATAGGTAGAGGAAATTTTGTTTTGAAGCTACTTAAGTAAAAAATTCTGTTTATTCCCTTCCACATTAGTCCTGGCAGTATAGATGATTTTTTTTTTTTTTTTTTTTTTCACTTTGTCCTACATGTCTATTGTGAATCTCTTACCTGTTCTTTTCACTGTGTAGCTCAAGTCAATATTAGTTTTTTGTTTTTCCTTTACTTGCTTTCTTTTGCATCAAGAGTCAGATTTAGACTCCAGACCCTTCTTAAATTCCTTACCTTTTATTGGAATCAATAGGACGGTAAACCCAAGAATTACTGTCTTACATATCCCAGTACCAGAAAAACAACTTATTGGTGATATGAGGCTGCAGACCTCTCACCTTTATCATGTCAATATTAAATTGAGGCTAAAGTGGATTTGAGGCTTTCTAGAAACTCTGAAAATGATTTCCTTTTCATAGACAATTTCTCATTTGTTTCTCTCACGACTTTGTATCTCTAAGAGTAATCATAAGTGTAATAAGTGTGCTTTCAGTTTTTGTAGTACATGGTCATTATTTGGCTACAAGCAAAGTTATTTCTAAAGACCTTTATATTTTTAATGTCTCCTCTGAAAGAGGATCTTAGGATTTGTCCTTACTATAGAATAACTCTTTCATAACAGAATTTTAATATGCCAGAGGAACTCACACAGATTATAGATATGTTTGCTCAATATGCAGCCAGCAGCATTTAAGAACAGGCTTTGCAATATTTAATAAGTACATAGTTTTACATTTTCCTTTTGTACTTTTAGGACAAACCCCAGTTTCACTTATATCCACAAGCTTTTCCCTATACTGTAAAAATGCAGGTTTTTTTGTTGGTCCAGAAAAAAATACGTGTTTTTGCAGACTTTTAAATGCGTATTTATATATACTGATTTTTTTTTAATCAAAATACTTATGATTGGTACCAGAGCGCATACATACATGAATGCATATGGAAAATACTATGAAATTTATTCAGGACAATTTTTCTTGCCAGCTCACTAATATTTTTTTTTGTGGTATTAACAAGTTCAAATTGACATTTACTGTTTTTGAGAAATTAAGATATTTAAATTTTAAAAAAATCTTTAATTAAATTTGAATGGAATATAGATAAAGATCTTAAAAAAAAAAAAAAAAGTGCTAGCTGCTTTAAACGGCATAAAGCAGAGCCACAGCCACATGTCACTTCCCTGAACCTGATTCATAGAAATATTGCATTTATTTCCCATGAAAATAACTCTATTAATAGTGTTCCTATAGAAGTGTTAATCACATGACCGTGTGTCAAAAATATTCCACTCTGCTTACAGATTTACACTACTTCAAAGAAAATATGAGTAAAGATTTTCTGGTGTCTTATTGCTGGTGGTAAAGATGACCACAGAAAATGTGAGTACTTAGAAGTAGCATGTGATGAAACAGAATAGCAGGTCTTTGATATCAATCTGCAGACAATGTTTTCAGTGGTTTGTATTCATAGAATCATATAATCGCCAAGATTGGAAGAGACCTCCAAGATTATCTGGTCTGACTGTCCACCCACTGCCAGTATTTCTCCACTAAATTCTGTCCCATCTCAACATCTAAAGATTTCTTGAATGCCTCTGGAGACAGTGACTTAGCCTTGGGCAGCCTATTCCAGTACCTGACCACCCCTTCAAAGAAGAAATTTCTTTTTAACATCCTAACACACAACCTGAATCTCCCCTAGTGTGACTTGAAGCCATTCCCTCTAGTCCTACTTTGACAAGATGATGCACTCTGGGTTTATAGCCTTCAGTTCAGCAAGATCATGTTTGGATTGCAGCTGTGGGAAGAATCATTTTGCAGGGTCATATTTTCTTCATAGACAAACAATATTTAGTAGCCGGAGTACAACAAGTTTATAATCTTTCTGGAAACATCATTTGGTCTTGGGGTGGTCCTCAGATCTGAGCACATCAGACTTCCCAATATCTTATTGAACAGAGAGTAAATCTGGCATTTCTTTGCAATTTAGGAGAAAGGTAGCAAAAATCTTAATACTCTTGAGTCAGAGAATATCAGAAATAAAATCTTTGTGTACTATGTAAAAACGGCCTGATGTAGAGAACAGGTGTAGGATCAGTTCTGTAATATCCTTTCTATTTTTAACTTTTCTGTTTTTCCTTGACGCAAAAGGTAGCTGAGAGTAACCTGTGTCTGGTAGGATGAAAGTAGATGTACCACAAGATCAGCTTGTCTAAACAAGGAATTAACGATGAATCTCTAGAACAAAGAGGAAGGATACAGAATATGGAGATATGGACAGGCTACACAAGAAAAACACAGAAACATTAACCTAACATGCAGGTATGGTATTAAGTAAACCAAAGCTTATCAGGAACTGGCACTACAAAGGCAAATCAAGTGCAACAGGAAGATCATCTGTCGCTACACAGGAATAAGCTGATGAAGCAAAATATGTGCTTGCTGAAGAATGGGACAAGCAATTTAATGAAAGCAGATGTGAATAAGGTTGAAGTACTTAGTGACTTCAGCAGTCTGGTTGTCATCAAAAAAGTGTTTGTCTAAAGGCAGGGTTCAAGGAAGAGGGGAAACTACCAGCAGGAAATAAGGATTGAATTAGGGATTATTTGCAAGAACTTTACCCATACAAGTTCTTGATATGTGTGGAGTATTAAGAGAACTATATGATTGCAAGGTTGTGGAAACTGCAGAAGGTTGTCAGTATTTAGAGAAAGATTCTACCTATATTTAAAAAAGGCCAAATGATGAAACAGGGAACTAAAGACTAGTAAGAGTTGGAAGACATTCCTGAGCAAATTGAGAGAAAAAAGTGTTTGGGAGTAGTATGGGTTTTAATTTTTGACCAACTCAAGCACCTTACGTGATGAGACAACTGTATTTGTTGTTGAGAAGAGCAGGAGATGTTATCTGCTTTGTGGAGAAAAAAAAAAACCAAAAAAAAAAAACCTTACTAAATTGAATCTCCCACATTTTCATATTAAAGCTGTTTTATTAAGAAATAGATGGAGTATAAAACTGAAAGGGTAGTAGCTAATGGGTCATACGCTGCTTTGATATCTGTGGTATGTTGAGTTACTCGGAGATTTATCCTGGAATCTGTCTTATTTTATATATGTCCTGGTATATAGCGGTCTACATACTGTATGCTGACAATGATAAAAGTTAACAAAACACTGTGCAATATTAACAAAATAATAGCTAGTAGATTGAAGCAATCAATTTCCTTTAAGTTGATTCTAATTAGTCCACATCTAGAATATTGCATCCAGTCCTGGGTGATACAAGACTTCCATCAACTGGAATAAGCTCAGTGGACAGCTACTGAGGTGGCACCATTGACACAGAAAAAGTTCTGTGAAGAGACTCTGAGAAAGCAGTTTGATCTGAAGAATGGAAGCATTCAGAATGATAATAGGAATAAAAAAAATATTTTAAAAGTCATCCTTAGGCAGAAAATACTGAAGAAATATTGGTGTTACTGCTTTTGAAATAACGTTTTCCTCGTATGTGAATAGTGCCTCCTGTCTCCTAAATGATCTCACCCATTCCCATGCATCAGTTGAACTAGATTTGCTAACGACATCTAATGAATCTCTAAATGTTGTAAGACATTGCCTTGTGGATTTGCAGCTGGCATAATGCTGCACTATTTAATAAAGATAAAATACCATTTTGATATAGGTAATAATGAAAAAATATCAAAATAATCATTCCAAGTATAAGCTGATGGCTTGTGCAGGTCTCTGATCCTCTTGTGCCTGCAGGAATGATCTCACCAGCAAAGGAGTCCTTGCATGGCCTATGGATTCCAAATCATGCCTTTTATTTGATTTAATACTGCTTACGCCCTATTTGGTCTTTTTCTCTCCTTGGAAGAGCTCAGAGCAACAGTGCAGTCAGGAACATGTGTATTGCCAGCATTATGATGAAGGGAAAAGGACATAGGGATGTGGACGGTGAAAGCTACTGATGAGTGACTGGAACCTCTTTAGTTTGCACCCGTATGTTCTGACACAGGAACCAGTCTTTCAGGGATGGCCCACTTGGGAGTTATAGGGCATGAACAGAAATGTAATCAAACCCTACTTGAACTCCAGGCTAACAGGAAATGGGTGAGCAGACGTCACAGCAATGACAGCAATAAGTAAGCCTTGCAAGACCGGGCTTGCTGTTTTAATTATTCATTCTTGTGGTGGATGTATGAGAGTTGGATGTGTTGAAATATGACACTACAAAGCCTTATCTGCTTGCATTTGAAGAAACAGACCTAGTCAATGAGAGAAGAAGCTTTATTCTGATTGTTTCTTGTCACTTAGGACAGAGAGAAGCAAAGGAAATAGAAGCAGATGAAATCACAGTTATCAATGCAGTAACTGGGCAGGAGATGAAACTTGCAAACTTGATGCTGCAAAAGTACCTAGCGCTAAATGATAGAAGAACAAGATAATGGAGACTTCAGCTAGTTTACAGCTAATCAAAATGGGAATGTTCTTGGGCTATACAAAACTGTACCCTTCAAGAGCTCTAAGGCATGGAATACTATATTCCCTGGTATTAGGTAGAGAAATAGTGCTTTGAAATCAGTATTTACAGTTCTGGATTTATTTGCTTGAATATTTTTTTTAATGCTTTTACTTCTGACTTTGGGAAAATGTGGTTAATGCTGCTTATTGTTATCTCTTGCAGAGTTATTTAATCATATTTAAACCTGTACTAGTGTCACATTAAAGTATGTATAAAGTATGTATATGCTTGAAGCACTTTTGTAAAATATATGTTATGCATGTACACTGACAGAAGGAAAGGAAGAAGCAGAGATTGCCAAAGGCAGATAAGGCTGTGCTGAGAACATTTATTGATTGGAAACAAATTAGTTTTTTTATTTAGTTTTGATATTTTTTTCTTCTCCATATTACATGAAGTGGTCTCTGTCTGTGTGTAATTTTTACTTTTTAGTGCAATCTGCACCTGTGGCCTTTGGACTTAATGTTTATGACAGATGGACTAGACTGTGTTTGCACCATTTAGTGTATAATCCTTCTGTATGTATCTATGCCATGGTAGGCAATGGCACTGGCCCAATGGGCATATTTATTAGTGCAGACTTCCTATCTGTTTCCATTGTTCGGTTGCAGTGTCCTTTGAGCCTAATGGACCTTGCTTTGTACTGGGCCCACCTACAAAATATTGTTTCGTATTCATGCCAGATTATCTGCTGCAGACTCCAGTCATTTTTGTCTTTTTTTTTATTTTTTTTTTTTTTTTTTTTTTTTTTTAAGTACTCCAGTGCATTTGCCAACTAGAACGCTTAAAATGGATCAATTCCATATTGTAAATGCTCTTCTTCTCCTCTCAGCCTGCGATCTTCTTTTTGGTGCATACTTGTTAGCTTTGTTTGCTAGTATCAAGATGCTTGATTAAAAAAAGACTGCTTTTGCTGAATTGGCTGTGTCTCATGCTACCTGAGCACCCACTATATGGAAAGCAGAAATTGTTCCTGGCAGAGCAATGGCCCTCATAAAGCAAGGTGCAATGAATGCAGCCCGGCCTGCAGGAGCTGCTGGCCCATGGCTGGCAGCCTGGAGCTGTGCAGCTTGCTCCACTCCTGCTGACTTCATGTGTGACGTGTGTGGAAATGGGCTGCTGAGGCACAAGAAATGTTGCCCTCTGTATCAGAAGAACAGCAAAACTAATGGCAAGGAAATTGAAAATTGTGCAATGCTTAGATACTTGAAATATTAGGTGTTAGATCTGTGAAACAAGTAGAAGACAGGACAGAAATGCTATACCTGTAATCTCAGAGGATATTTTAGTATTGCATCTTGTTCATATAGATGTCACGATTTCATGTGACATAGTATTTTCTTGTACCTATAACAGAAACACAAAAACTCTTTTTGTTATTTGTAGCTGTTTTAAATTTGGCATATCTGTTTTTGAGTAAAAGCCTCAACTCTAGAATTTCCATGCAATGTGTGACTCAGTAAGGACGTGTGAAGGAATTTAAAATCCGTTTACAAATACTCGTGTAGTTTGTGCACTTCATTCACTTTCAATGCTGTTGAAAAGTTAGCAGTTTAGAAGATCAGATACTCAAACTGTGCTGGTGAACCTAAATATAGGTGAAGGACTCTTTTAAAATCTGGAGATGATTCTAGAATTTGTTATTGAAATTTGAAAATCTCATGGTGATTATATTTGGTAATCCTCTTTCATGCTCTCTATACTTTATTTTTTTACTGTTCCTTTAATGATAGCTGAAATAGTTTCACCAGTTTTATACATATTGAAGAAATCTGTTTCAGAATGCAGTGTAGAAAATGTGCAAGCTAGTTGTGGGCAAATCCTGTTTAATACCCTTCAATATGAATCAACTGTGTGATGGTTCTGATTTTTTTTTTCTGCATTTGCTGTGGCATTATCACATCTTTCCTGATAGATTATTGCCTACCTACTCACTGAAAAAGCAGTTTTGTAAGTTGCTTTTCCCTGATGCCAGTCAACGTGATGATGAATTATCTTTTTAAAGTAACCATAAAAGCTTTAAAATTTCTTTTACGTAAAAGCCATTCGTAAGCTTTAAGGTGAGAGCAGAGTTCAAAACAGGATATACTATAGAAGACAATGTTAGGTATTTTGTTGTTGCCTTTTTTTTTTTTTTTTTTTTTTTTTTGGGTGGTGCTTTCTTTTGCATTAGAGTGTCCATAGCCACCATACAAGAGAGCAATAGAGATATCATCCAAGTTTGCCAGGACAAAGAACTAATCTGCCACAAAAGTCTATTTGTTACATGATAAGATTGACTTTAAAATGATTGTAATGCTTGAGTTCTTGATTAAAACTGTCTGCAAATAATGATCTTCAGGGATTGTGTCATAGTGTACACAAGCTACTTGACCACTCAGCTGTGATTATTGTAACTTCAGTGGTTGTATGCACTACCCTTAAACTGCAGAGTATCGTGTCTTCCAAATGGAATTACTCACTTACTTGCTGAGGAACCTGGCTGATGATCTTATGAAAACATAGAAGAGAGAGGTTATGACTATCAAGAATATGCAAACTAAAATTGCCAACCTTGAGGCATGGTAGTGAAAAGTACAAGATGCATATCTCTTCTATAGATATCACCTGATTGTTAGTCATGCCAGTGTACCATACATTTATGTACATACCATCAGGTACTCTGGCATCTGCAGGGTTGCCTCTGGGATGTCTACAAGCAAATGTGTGTTTTTCCACCCAAGATCATGTGTGTCTTAGAACGTGGCTGAGTCAGTCTCATCTGGTCATGACTTCTCTCAGACAAACTTAAGTAAGAGATTTGCATAGCATCCAAACTGGTCAGTGACTAATTAAATGTTGAGGACATAAGATATTGTGATAGCTAGCAGGAATAGCTGCTTCTGTCCTTCAGTGTCCTGACTCTGCATGTCTGATTCAGGACCTCTCCATCTAGATATTACTGTATTTGTGCATAGCTTAGCTGAAATCATCTTCTGTCACTAACACCATTCTGTCATGTTAGTTC
Organism: Centrocercus urophasianus; assembly: GCF_019232065.1. Lineage (NCBI taxonomy): Eukaryota > Metazoa > Chordata > Aves > Galliformes > Phasianidae > Centrocercus > Centrocercus urophasianus. Next base: position 37,948,790 of record NW_024884253.1, read on the forward strand.
TCTGATACTGTGGAACTCCTTGTGCAAGGCTTACTACTTTTTCTTACTAGTATAACTTTTTAAGAGCTGCAGTCTCTTTCCTTGTCTAGACCACGGGAATATCTATCAGTTCTCTGGTAGAACAGAAATCCACAGAAGGCTCTTGAAAATAGTTGTTCAAAGCCCATGACATCTAAGACCTTGATCTATTCAGTTTTTCTGATCTTCTTCTATTTAGTTTTCTGATCATTTATATTTGCAGAAAAATATGGTGGTGTGCTTAGCATTTTCTTTTCTAGGTAAGATTTTCATACTGGAAGCAAATAAAGTTACTTGCCCTACCAGTAGCTTTCCAGAGTCCAGCCGGCAGATTTAACCGCTAATTTGTAATGTCTATAGGATTATTCTGATCTTTAGAATGATACAATCACACTGCCCCTAGTCTGCTGTGGGATTCCAATAATATCATTCATCTGAGGAACCATTAAGCTAACCAACTGTTTCTTTTGTTTGCTAAACAGCGTTTGTTGGGCTAGATCACCTGTGACTTCTGACAGTCCTACAGCAAAAGAAGCTGCAGGTTACTGTGAAGCACACCTGGCATCTTTGAGAGTATTTCAGATTTTCAATGTCTGAAGATTTGTAACTTTGTTTTCCACCAATTTTATTTCCTAATGTGACTGCACATATTATTTAATGCAATTACATTGTTCTGTCTTTAGAATTACATTTGTCTTTAGAAATTATTTTTAGTAATCCAACTCTGATGCTTCACACACAGAAGTTAGAAGCAACTCTGTTTAATCTGTATTGCAGTTCAATCAGTCATCATACTACACCTTGTAGAACCAAGGAATTTCTTCAGGGTTGAACAGCAAATATCAGAATTAGAGCTTGAAGAGTCACATCTGAGTGCTTATGTGAGGATTTTTATCAATATAACGTAGTTTCCCAAGAAGTTTAATCTCTTTGCACACTTGGCAAGCATACTTCTAGATTATTGCTTCTAGTTGAAACTAACAGAAAAAATATTGCATATAATTTAGGAATAAATAGTATAAGACAATCTCATTTGTGCCCTCCCCCCCTTTTTTTTTTTTTTTTTTTTTTTTTTACATTTTTGATATAAAGTATCTTGTTTCCTTAAAAGATCTTTATTTCCTTTTCACATGGACTTATCTATTCCATATAATAATATGGAAATATTATAAGACCTATTGTTATAATACTGCAGTTATTCATAAAATACAAACAGCAAATACTAGAAAACTACAGATACTGGAATAACAGATGTTAAAGGAAGACAATGAGTGTGTTTGTAGAAAGATTTTTTTTTTTAAATTTTCTACAATATTCATTTGTTTTGATTAAAGATCTTTTTGTTTAAAGACTTCCAGTTTTCACTGGTCCTACTTTTTATTTTGTTAGATACTGGCTACAGTAAAACTGTACATATACAACCATCCTGTGTTCACTTTACTACTTAATTAATGGTGGTAGTTCAAGCTGCTGCTTGGGTAAAATGGTAAAGACATCACTGACTTCACGGTCACAAGAAAAAGAGAATTGAAGTTTAACTGCTAATTGTAACTCTTTTGTCAGGGTTGAAATCCTAAGTTAATCACAGAATGGCCAGGATTGGAAGGGACCTCAAGGATCATGAATCTCCAACCCCCCTGCCACATGCAGGGCCACCAACCTCCCCATTTAATACCAGACCAGGCTGATAGGGGATATTACAAATAAAGTTTTGTGCTGTTTAGGTGCCTTCTGAGTACTGAACTCTATGGAAATGTATAGCCTTAGCACCGGGTAATGTGAAAGGGGGGACTGTGAAGTAGTTGGAATCAGTTGTCTCCCAGTATAAGAACCAGTATAGACAGAACTTAAGTACACTCTTTAGCCAAAACTAATAAGCAGTCAGTTCATTTTTAAATCTGTCCCTGTGGTCATCTTCAGTGGTAGAAAAAATAATTTTTCATATGTTACTCACACGTGAACCTCACAGCACAACTTCAGCATGTGCCTGTGATTTGTTTGGCCAGTGATGGGCTCTGTGGGATTATTTCATACATCCCCCTCACTGTGCTGAATCCTTTTCTTCTGTTTCTTGGTTGTGTTTTCATTCCACCAGTTAATACTGTGATCAGTGAGGATGAGAGAATAATCCATTCTTTGTACAGGTCTTATGTCTGCCTTCCGTCTACCTACATGTTTTCCCTAAATCCTGTGGTTGTTGGTTAAGTGGCAACAGAGACAGATGGAGATTGTCACACCTACATAAAAATGACAAAGAAATGATGGCTGTTGGCCATTGACTTGCAGTGAATGAGGCATCTTTAACTTCTACCTCAAAGGAGCTCTTTTTAAGGGTAGCGTCACTTTCAGTGGTTGCTGAAAATGGAAAAAGATTCTTAGCTGTCATGTACCCTATCATTGATTCACTGTGCTATAACAACAAACCAGTTACACAGCGAAATTATCCTATAAGACAAGATAAGCCAGAAACTGTGAGAGTCTAAAGAGGTGTTTTGTACATACCTAAAGTGTCTTGCAAAATGTAATATATAGAAATATGAAATAAAACATATATTTCAGATGAGATTTTATAGTGGTCATTGCTGTATTGCCAGAGATCTGAGGATAATTTAGACTCTAATGTTTCTTTAACTGGGGTTAATATAAAAATTAACTTTTTAACAACACAGACAAATCCGCTGAGGAACTACGTAGTTCTATAAAAGTGTAAACAAAGTGATAGGCTTAACTTGTAGATAAAGATGTATTTATGTGACATAAGAAAATGTATTTGATTGAAATTCTGTAGTAAAGAGCAATTCAAAGGATGACTGTAAGATTTGCAGTATAGATTGCTCGTGGTTTTGTTAAGAAATATTTTTCAGCTGAATTTGTTTTTCCAATAAAAATAGTGTCTGCTTTATAATTTCTTCTTCAGTGTATAAAGTGTATACACAACGTGAACAGGATGGAAGGGAAGGTTTAAGACTTAGAAAGGAGTAAAATAAGATTTGTGTGTGCATGTCTGAATGTGAAATAAATGCACGTGCATTAAAAGTCTGATTAACTCTGTGTTCCCAGTGGATAGAACTAGCTGCTCTGATATTTAACTTTATAGAATATATGTTCCCTTGGCACTGACTATTTTGTAGTTGTTTCTATCAATTATATTCTGACTGCACTGTCCTTATTCATGCCTTATTCACAAAAAATTATGCATTAACTCTCAGAAATAATCCCACTGATGCCTAAGAAACTATTTGAAAGAGAAATTGCTGACCAGTGTAGGTGGGTCTCTATTAAAGAGTTCAAATGAATGATAAATTTATATTTAGTTGACATATTCCTATTCTCTAACATTCCTCTCATTTAACTCCTTATCTCTTCTACTTAAATTTCTAACTTCTCATAGCTCTTTCTCTGATTCTTCCTTATTTTATTTTTCTCTTTCCTCCTCCTAATGTTCCTTTTTAACAAGATTTTGTGAATCACAGATTCCAGGCAAACAAGCTGCTCTACTGTAAAATAAATAGCCTTGAAATGCTACATAGTAAATCAGTTGCCTTCAAGATTAAGCTAAAATGTTTGCTTGATGCTTCATGTCTGAACATCCTTCCACTTAACCAGATGATAGCAGAGTTTTTGCCAACAAAACATATCTTTACTAAACCAGGGCCATCTTTCAATAAGAACAGAGCAGTATGCTGCCCTCTGCCATCAAAACATGCCTCTAGCCCTATTTATTTATGAGAAGCTTTGTACTGGATACAAACTGATCATGAATGTTATCCAGCTTTATATAAAACATCACATGGTATTGGTAATCTGATACAGGGTTTTAAGTGGATAGCTACATTGCCAGCTTTAAGTGCCAGATATTTTTTTTCCTATCAAGTGTTATAGCATGAACTGCTAAGAAATACTCTAACCTTTATTGAGTGTAGGTTTCCTGTTGAACAATTGCTATTAGTAAACATGTTTATTTTGCCTTTTAATTTTATTCATCTGAACAAAATAAACTGTTTAGTGATCTCTGATGTAGCTTATTGGAAATAAATTTCTGTAGGAAGAGTAATCAGCATTTTACTCCCTGGTCCAAAACATAATTTTTTCTCAAGCTTGTATTTCATCATCTTTTTTTTTTTTTTTTTTTTTTTTTTTCTGTGATTAACAAAATAGCTATGCTTTATAGTTGAAGTTCTGGAGACCCTTAAAAATAGATACTATTTCAGACACGAAATACTGACTCTTCTAGGAATATATTCTTGTAAAAATCCAATTTCATCACCTACACTTGTATTTGTAAACCTAGAGAATCTGCTTTATTTGTGGATTAGGTATATAATTGACATTCACCCCATGCAGGCATGAAAAATCTAACCTGGTGTGAGAAACCTGAAGTGTGACTAACATCCTGAATTTTTGCTTTGCAAAATAATCTAGAGGATGGATAAGCATTAACAGGAAAAATCTAGTCTCTTTCCCAGAGGGCACTTTTTTGCATTATTCTAGCTGGAATGCTTCATGTGCTGTATCACTTTGATCTGAAAGCTAAAATCTGATGAACACTTGTTTAAGTATTTTAAAGGAGAGGACAGTAGCCTTGATCAATCCTCAGGAAGCTAATGTTTCTTAAGCCATTTTAGGATGAGGCAAACAAAGATTTTGAAGTTGCTCTATGTATGTTTGAGGGAAGAAAAAATGATTATTTTGTGCTTGACTTGCCAGAGAGCAGATCTGTATACAAAAGAACATGTCAGAGTGAACACTCGAAAAAGCGAAGAGAACCTATCTGAAAATTTTGTAAGCAATTAGATGGCAATGTAATTAATGTAATTAAAGGCATCTCAAATTAACATTTTATTTTCTAAAAATTATCAAAACTTTTCAAAAATCAATTTGCTATTGAAATAGATTAAGCAGAGATGCTATGTGTAGTGAGGAGCAGAATGAGGCAGAACTGGTAAGGCAAATAGAATGCTGAAATTTGTTTTTTGTGATTCCAGTAGAGAGAGAAAGATCTGTAGTTCTGAATGCTGCCCTAACTTCATGCATTAGAGAAACTGGACAGCTTGACTGAGTTTGAAAGTGGTGACATTAATGGGAAATCAAAGAATTCTTTATGTGCATAAAGCCATGAGGGTTCATTCTGTGAACAGCTGCTAGCCAGTAAGCCTTTTAAAAAGCCTTTTGGAGATAGCACTGAAAATTCAGAGCTAACACTTTCACCTCTGGATTTGTGCACTGAGTTTTCAGAAATAGGATGCCTCCACATGGGAATCTAAATTTCTTGTATTCTTTTCATATCATTATTTCTGACATGCTACTGAACTTACTAAAACGTTACTTAGTACCTACTCGAGAAGTTGTATGATATTAAGGCAGTTAAATGTGTTTAAACATAATTAAATGTCATAATGTTGAAAATTGTTTTAGTTTGTAACTTGATTTTTCGGAAGGATGTCTGAAGAAATATGACAATTGATATTTTCTCTTTATGCATATTGTAAAACTCAGAGTTTGTGTGAACAATGAATGATGTAGATACTAACTGAATACCAGTAGTGATGCTACACAATGTATCCATGAAAAACCTTCACTGAGAGATTTTTTTCCTGATGTTACGTTTTTTGGGGCAGAGAGTTTGTACTCACACAGTGGTTCTGATTAATGCGATGTTAGACAATAACATCATTGTTTCATAAGGATTTCCCTGTAATTTGTGCAATTGGTGAATTACATGCTAGTACCATAAAATCATAGAATGGCTTGGATTGGAGGGGACCTTAAAGATCATCTGGTTCCAGCTACCTGCTGTGGACAGCAACACCTCCCACTAAATCAGGCTCCCAGGGCCCATTCAACTTGGCCTTGAGTGCCTCCGGGGATGGGGCACCCACAGCTTCTGTGGCAGTTCTGGCAGCTGTGCCAGGGCCTCGCCACCCTCTGAGTAAAAAAAAATTTCCTCCTAGTATCTAGCCTCAATCACCTGTCTTTTAGTTTAAAACTATATCCCACTTGTCCTATCACTATCTGTCCATGTAAAAAGTCAATCTCCCTCCAGTTCATAAGATTCCTGTAAGTACTGCAAGCTTGTAATGAGATACTTACCATTTTTTCTGGCAGATGGTAAAATGGTTACCTTTGCCATTAAAAAACCACAAAAATTAGAAGTGCCTTCTGATTTTTGCACTAAAGAGAATCGTAACAATTAAAAATGTAGCCTTGGTAAGCCAGTGGAAAATAGAAGCAATTTGTTTGTAGTGTATATAACAGAAGAAATACATTCAACATGAAAGTAAAATGTTGAAAAGCTTCCTTCTCTCTTTCTCTGAGATGTTTTTTTCAGATTAAGGAAGTAACTGCCAGTTGGAAACAACATGCTTGTTGAAAAGTAGTAGAACTTTCCATAGAAAGAAATACCAATTTTGAAGATTTTTCTTGTGCATTCAATACTAAGGGCTTTTGATCCAGAGCTTAAAGACAAGAGAACAAAGGATGAATTGGAAGAATTCATCTAAGTAAGACATTGTAAGATGTAGTTAATTTTAAATTTCGCTGAAACAATTTCAGTTGTAAGGATTTATGGGACTTGTGTATCACATGTCCTGGCCAATGCACAAGAAAAAAAAATCATATTCCACTTGAATGAAATCACAAAACATTTCCTTCACATTTGATCCTATTGCCTAACAGCACTGTCTCATCTTATATGCAACTTAGCTAATGCTGGTGTAATCAGAGATGGCTCTTACACCACATAAGTTGGAAATATAACAGTTAAGAATGTAACATCCACATTTTCCACTTAAATTTTGTCATTATATTTTGAAGTATCAACATTGAAAAAGTGGTTTAAAAAAGAATAGGAACTATAGCAAAGTGACTTATGCTACTGAAATCAAATTAACAGTAAAAATAATTATGAATATACAACTTCAATGGAGCTGACACATTCACTTATAACAATTTAATATGGCATTAGAAATTTCTACCATTGTATCTAATTGCTATGGTTAACGGAATAGAAAATAAAAGCTTTAATCAGAGTTCTAACATATATTTTATGCTTTCTTTTGGATCCCTGATTTGCATACTGTATGCAAATAATGTGTGGTTGCTCCAAAAGTAATACCTCATATCTATTTCCATGGAAACTAAACAGATACAAAGAGCACAATAATACTGTTTGATAGAACAAATTCTCCACTGTGAAACACTGTTTTTCACCATAGTTACCACCATTAGCTATGTATTTTTACCAATAATGAACGACAGCCTGAATGCCATGCTTATAAAAATATGCACCAGTAGAGGTGACCCACTGTTGCCACTGTAGAAATGGACCACTCATCACTTCACTGCACTCACGATCACTGTTCAATTTCCAGAAACATTCATCAAGCATTGATCATCATTAAGAATATCAGTGGGTGCATTTCTTTCCACATGGAGGAATTCAGTGACACACCTTTGCTTCACATCTAACACATTCACATCTAATGCTATTTTGTCAGACTGCCTCTCTGCTGTCATCTGTCACATGGTAATAAATTGTAATGGAATATAAGTGGGAAGATTCAGCCTCTACTGCCACACCACCAACATGCACTTCTGACATTGTCAGCCAATAAAATAAAGTAGGAGGCATTACTTTTGGAGCACCCATCATCTTTTCTTCATGTTTGTAAGATGTCTTGTCCTATTAATCTGCATTGATATTATTTTATTTTGCAAATTGACTAACCTGCTGTGTTTAAATTATGCTGTAAAGAAGCTTTAATTATTCAATTAGATGGTCTGTTCACTTTTTACTGTATATTTTATTAGTCTAAGTGTGGTAGCCAGGCTTAAAACCAATACGTGCAGGTACCTTTTCAGCACAGTGCTCAGGAAATTAAGCATGGCGCTCTCATTAGCATTAATGGGTGCTTAGTGGCTAATTTACTGTGCACCACAGTTAAAATATACTCCCCAGTGTGCTCACCAGGCTGCATGGGAGATATCTCCATGCTGACAGCATTGTAATTGTGTTTTATTAGCTCAAGCTACAAATGAAAAATTTTGTTTCCTCTGATATCTGTGCCTAACTCTGATTCAAAAAGAAAGCATACACACCTGTGCTCCCTATTAGCAGTGACATTAAGATGATTCCATCAAGGATTTCTTGCACAAAGATACAATAGAAGGAAGATGTACAATCAATTATTCTAATTACTCATAAACCTGCAAGACGACACAGAATATCCTATTGTATGCTAAATATTAAACACCAAATGCCTAAATTTTAAAGTTAATTATTCAGAAATGTATAATGTTGCTTGTTATTCATGTGCTTTCAGTTTAGAAGGGAAATCAAATAGAATCAAGTACCCATGAACATACACGTTTATGAAGCTATGAAGTTTTTCACAGTCAAAGTGAACAGAGAATCCTGTGTTTGGAGGAACACAAAACTTGTGAAAATCAGTCTTGCTTCTGATTTAGAATGAAGGTTATTTGTTTTATATAAAAGAGGACAAAGAAGGAACAGGGTTGCTATGCACTTCAATTTATATGTTATGTATAATCAATCGAAACTCAAACCACTTTTAGTAGCATGTTGTAGCATTTAAAGGAACCAATGCTGAGCACATGAGCAAAGCAGGGCTTCTTTAAGTATGAGTAGGAACAAAGCTCACTGAGTTTAACATGTATGTGTATAGGAAACAGGTAGAGAAGAACATGACGTGGTTCCCAAAAATCACAATGAGGAGGAATGTGATCAGGTAGAATCAAAGTTATACCACAGAATTGTAGAATAACATAGACAGTAGACTCATTTGAAATAAGGAAGTAGATTATTTAGTCTACTTAACTAGTGTGACTCAATCAGAAAAGAATTTGGAAAATGTTGAATACATATGAGAGATGGAAAAAAATGGCATAAAAGAAAAAGCTCATAAATTGTCATAGAAATCTCTTATCTATCTTGGGGAAAATAATTATAAATTACTGCAAATGCAAACTGATCTAATTTGCTGGGACTTCAGATAGGCATGGGAAATTACACTGAAAAAAGGGATCAAAATGGAACTCAGCATGAGGAATTAAGTAGAAGAGAGATGGGTGGATGACACACAATACATCTTTGCAAGTGACAGAACTGGAATAGGCTGCTCAGAGAGGTTGTGGAGACTCCTCTGCAGGTGTTTAGAACATTCCTGGTGCAACATTCTTGGCGCAACCTACTCCAGGGGACGTGCTTTGGAAAGGAAATTGGGCTAGATGATCTCCAGGGGTCCCTTCCACCCCCTACAGTTTAGTGATTCTGAGGTAAAAGGGGATTGTCATCATCACTGATATGTTAGTAGTGCATTGCTTGTACACAGCTACCTTAATGACAGTATAGATCCCAAAATGCTATTTTTCAAAAAACTTCTTGGCTAGTTTTTGTTTTTCTAACATATTTTTCTTCACCATGTCTTAGCATTGCTGATCTAAAAATACCTTTTTTTTTTTTGATTTGCTTATTACACTAAGCGCCTTCTCCTTCATTACACAGATACATGCTGAAAAACACTACTATAGAATGACCTGTTTGTACATAGCCTGGGCCAACGTCACATCAAAAGCATGCATCAAAGATGTTTTAGAGACTGCTTTGTATTCTAATACCTTCTGAAAAAAGAGGAGTAAAACAGCTTTAGTAGCTTTGTAAAAGGCAGAAAACATGATTGCCTCCAAAAAAAAAAAAATATATCTTGTTTCAGATATGTTTACAGAATATCTTAGCAGAATCTGGCAGTATATTTATGATGGATATCTGCCCAAGGATAACTAACAGATTTATTACAGTCTCCAATAGTGGATGAACTGTAACAGATGCCATAAAGTGAGTGGTTTGGGATAAAATATGATATATCACAGTTGGAAGCCTAATGTCTTCTATTCATAGCTGTACAAATTGACTGTATGTAGTGGTTCTCAGCAAGCAGAGAAAGGTAGTCATGGTTTAACTGGGAGAAGATGATGATGAGAGATCTTCTGTTCTGGGAATAAATTAAATCTAATCATACAGAGGAAAACTGCATGTCTTTCCTATGTTTTCTTCACTGAGGGTAGTGGTTGTTGCTGTGTTCCAGCTGACATCATGGTGATTTGTGGCTCTTAAAAGGAAAAAAAGGGTGATTCAGTGAGCAGTGTAGCTGTAGGCTTCAGCTATATTTTAGCTGTCATGCTAATGATTGGAAGGAATCATAAAATCATAGAATGACCTGCATTGAAAAGGACCATAATGATTACCTAGTTTCAACCCCCCTGCTATGTGCAGGCTCACCGACCACCAGACCAGGCAGTCAAAGCCGCATCCAGTATAGCGTTGAATGCCTCCAGGGATGGGGCATCCACAACCTCCTTGGGCAACCAGTTCCAGTGCCTCACCACCCTTTGGATGAAAAAATCCCTCCTAATATCCAACCTAAACCTCCCCTGTCTCAGTTTAAAACCATTCCCCCTTGTCCTATCACTATCTATTACCCACAAAGAATGACATTTACACCATTCTGTTTCAGAGCCTCTGTTACTAAACACTGTCAATCTAACAATATTCATTTAGCCAACTTTTTGCCCAAGGAACTATTTCAGAAGGTTTCTGCTAGTATTCCTCTGTCAAGAACATAATTCCCATCTCTCTATTCTTTAGTATTAAGAGTTCTATTAATTTGTCTCTTCTTAGCTTGAGGGAAGACTGAAACTGCTTGCTGAATGGGTGAGGCTTTGAGCAATTATCGCTACTAGAAAAGGGTAGTAGGCAATAGCTCGTTCTTAAACAGCACAAGAGGAAATAAAACGTGCTACTTACATCAATACCGTGAAGTAACCTGAAGAGAACAGACCATCAAGACAGGCTCCTAAAATTATGAAATAGTTTGTTTGTATCTGAAAGGATACAAGTATGGCAAGATAACTGTTTTTCTGGAAGGGTCATGATTGTAGAGTAGGCCTGTGTGCAAGGGTATATCTATAACTAGTGGAATATGCTTGTCTCCATTCCTTTCAAGTAAGTAGGTCTGAACAGGTCCTGCCTTTCACCAATGTAAATATCAATTAATAATTTCAAACATTCAAAGGCAGAAATCCAGAAATCCTTATCCCACTGAGGGAAATAGAAATCTACATATTGGCTGATGACTCTCCTCATTAACAAAAAAGAAAAAAAGTACAAATGAGACCTTGTGTACTAATCAAAGATCGAGTCTGCCTTCAGCCTTTAAAAAAAGAACTGAATGAATGCAGTCTTTGCAAAAGAAAAGCATGAATCTTTAGCTGTGTAAAGAGGTGGAAATGAGTCAGTATATTTAATGAAACAGAAAAATGTAGCATGAGCCAGTATAGTTTGTAAATTCACTTTGACAATGAAGAACCCTCATGATCAAAAAGCATATAATGAACATGGTATTGTTATACTTACTAATCACAAGTTCAGGACATGTGATATACTAAATCCATCTTGCAAATAGAAAATAATTTTAAAGAGTTGATCTCCTAGAATAAAATTCAAACAAATTCTATCAGCAGACATTTATCTAATTAAATTGAAGCATACTGGGGAATTAATATAAATGTAGCTCTGAAAGTAATGCCTGCTATTTATTTCTGTGGAAGGATACAACGGATAAAAAGTGCACAATAACACTATTTCAAAGAGCAAATTCTCAGCTACAAAACACTAATTTTCAATCTAGTCACCACCATTAGCTACACATTTTTGCCAGTGACAAACAAGAGCCTGCATGTCATGCTTATTAAAATCTTTACCAGAGGAGGTGACCCACTGTTTCATAGTTGTTATGACAGCTGAAACTCGCAACCTATTACCTCCCTGTTCACATTCAGTGCTTAGTCTCCATAAACACTCAGCAAGTGCCAATGAGTATCAGTGGGTATAATTTTTTTCACATGGAGGAACTGAGTGACACACCTTTGCTTCATGCACACTTATATGTCAGACTCCATTTTGCCAGACTGCCTTTCTGCTGTGATCTGTCACACAACAATAAAATGTAATGGAATATTAGTAGGAAGGTTAAATCTCAACTGCTATACCACCAATATCCACCTCTGATGTTGTGGGCCGCCACGATAAAATAGGAGGCAGTACTTTCAGAGCAGTTGCCATGTATGCCAAGATGTATTTGCTTAAACCAAGACATTTGGTTGCAATTTTTTCAAAATGACGAGTTTCCACTTCACAAATACAAAGCCATAACACTTACACTGTAATTAAAGAGTAATAGTTTAATGTATCTGACATTCCTCAGATTATTATTTGCTTTGATCTTGTCCCTTTCTCTTTTTTTGTTAGATGTAGTTTTTGCTTGCTCCTTCCAGTATGGAGTTAAACAGAAATGACACGTTTTCTGATAAATCTGATTCCATGTTTTAAGAGCAACTGGTCTCACTTATAGACAGTACTGAACATACTTTTCTTTGAGTGCAGCCATCCAATTTTGTTCCTCTTTCATGGCTCTTCATATAGGTATATGAAGGTATAACTTCATATTGGGTAACCTATGTTGATGCAATATGCGCAGAAGGGACACCAGTTCTACTGCAACTGATCCTTTTTTTTTTTTTTTTTTTTTTTTTTTTTTTAACCAATTGCCTAAAAGTTGTTATTCCTATCTTCAGCAGTAACTTAAAAATTTCCTGATCTGATCAGCACCTGATAAATCTAGAATGTGGAAGTGGTTGTTTAGGAATAGTGCATATTACTAACCTGACTTCTGGTTGTCCTTTGTTCTCCTGTGTAACTTTGTAAAAGTGTGCAAAAGTTTCATATAGGACAAGCAAGTTATAAAATTGAAAGAAGTAGTGTGCATGAATGTACTAAAAACCTTTGATGAAAAACACTGGAGAGTAGCAAAGGTTTACTATCATTGTTGTTTTTGTGGTTTTGTATTTTTTGTTTTATCAGTAACAGTGGTCAAGCATTGAAACAGGCAGCCCAGAGAAGTGGTAGAGTCACCATCCCTGCACGTTTCTAAGAAACGTGCAAATGTGGCTTTTAGAGGCATGGTTTAGGGTCATGAGTTGATGGTTGGACTAGACGATCTTAGTGGTCTTTTACAGTTTTGATAATTATGTGATTCTGTACTAGATACACCAATAAATGTTTAGTGGGTCTCTTAATTCTTGTTTAAAATATAGTTACATGCTCTACTGCCATCTTGCATGGACAAACCTTTCTAATTTTGGAATCTGAATTGATTATGAGCTGCCCTATATTAGTGTGGTTAGTGTACAGGCTGATAGCGCATTATGTTGCTTCATTTACTTCCTAGACACATCTTCATTTACAGTTTGCATATCTTACTTGGGCACATCATTGTTCTGTGTGATATGCATGTCTTTAGATTGTTGTGCACATCAGTTTCTTGTAAAATTTGCCAGCAGGTAGGTGCCTACATCTTAAACACTGTTTGGAGCACCTTATTTGGCTCAGGTCATCCTTTTTAATGTCCTAAAAAAAAAAAATTTAGAGACTATTGCAGTCAGGAAACAAATCTATTTTTAATTTTTCCTTTCTTTTCTGCTTGCACCTGCTTAACCTTCCCCCACCACAAAATGAATAATAAATAATATTCTTTAATATGCAAAACAATGCAGGCAATCTCATATTACGTCTGTATAGCATCTATATAGAATATGGGCTAGTGTCTCAACAATTTTCTGCTATAAACATGTGCATCATTTACACATAACCACAGATCTGTTGTGTTCTTTCCAATGAGCAAGAGAACCATTTTTCTGGTTGTATAAACTAAATGATGCTGTAGCTGCATGGTATGACACAAACATATCTCTTGTATATTTACAGGGAGAAGAATATAGTCCAGTTTAATTATGCAAAAGTATTTATCTCTCCCCATTACCATATCTGAAAAGTACGTTTCCCACTCTCACAGTTAAATGTATCCTCATATCAATTTCTCATATGTAGTGTTCAGCACAGTGCTTTACATTTTCAAAGTGCTTTATAAACATTAACTAATTAACTAATGCATGTCATTATGGGCTTTTGAATCTTGGATGTCAAAAGGCAAAAGGCAAGGCAACCATAGTGAATTAAATAAAGCGCAGATTAAAGTGCCAGCACAGCACCCCCTACATAGCAAATTCCTGTACACCATGCGTTGACTACTACTTGGCCTGCACTGTCATTTCTTGCTTCTTTTGGAAAAGACCCTCAAGATCATCCACTCCAACTGCCCACCAACCACCAATATTTCTACTAACCCGTGTCCCTCAGTATAACATATAACATCTGAATGTTTCTTCATACCTCTAGGAATGGTGACTCCACCACCTCCCTAGGCAGCCTGACCACTCTCTCAGAGAAGTATTTCCTAATGTCCAACCTGATCTCCCCTGCCACAACTTGAGGCCATTCCCTCTTGTCAAAGTGCTAGTTACATGGGAGAAGAGGCTGATCCCCACCTCACCACAACCTCCTTTCAGATCTTTGTAGAGGGCGATAATGTCACCTCTAAGCCTCATCTTCTCCCAGCTCTGTCAGCTGCTCCTCGTTAGGCTTGTGCTCCAGACCCCTCACCAGCTTTGTTGTCCTTCTCTGAACGCACTCCAGGGCCTCAATGTCTTTCATGTAATGAGTGGCCCACCAGGGCTAGGTACAGAAGGAAGGTTACTTCTCTGCTCCTGCTGGCAATGTTGTACAAGCCAGGATGCCATTGGCCTTCTTGGCCACTTGGGCACCCTGCAAACTCATGTCCAGCCAAACATTGACCAATGCCTCCAGGTCTGTTTCCTCTACACAGTCTTCCAGGTCTTCTGCCCCAAGCCTGAAGTATTGCCTGGGGTAGTTGTGGCTGAAGTGCAGGATCCAGCACTTAGTCTTGTTGAACTTCATCCCACTGGCCCCAGCCCAGCTATCCAGCATATTCAGATTGCTCTGTAGATCATTCTGACCCCCAGGTAGATCAACACTTCCTCTCCAGTTTGGTGTCATCTGCAAACTTTCTGCAAGTGCGTTCAATTCACTTGTCCAGGTCGTCAATAAAGATACTGAAGAGGACAGGCCCTGATACTGACCATTGGGGTATAGCACTTGTGACTAGTTGCCTGCTGGAATTAACTCCAACCACCACCACTCTCTGGGTCTGGACATCCAGCCAGTTATTTACCCAGCAAAGTTCCTTGCCTGTCCAAGCCTCAGGGTGACAGCTACTTCAGGAGAATACTGTGGAAGACTGCTGACGGCTTTTCTGAAGTTTAGGTAGACTATATCAACAGCCTTTCCTTTATCCACGTGGGTGGATAACCATATGGGTCACTCAGTGATAGAAGGAGATCAGGTTGGTCAAGCAGAACCTGCCTAACATTAACCCATTCTGGCAAGGCCTGATCCTCTGGTTGTCTTGCGCGTGCTATGTGATCTCCCGCAAGATTACCTGTTACATAACTTTTCCTGGCACAGAGGTCAGGCTGATAGGACTGTAGTTGCCTGGATTCTCCTTACAATCTTTTCTATAGATAGGACTCGCATTGGAAAGCCTCCAGTTCTCTGGGACCCCTTTTTAGTAGACCAGGAACGATGATAGATGATGGAAAGTGACTTGGCTATTGCCTCTGCTAGCTCCCTAATTGTCCTCAGTTGGATCCCATCTGGCCCTGGATGTGCACTCTGGACTTGTGGCGGTCCAGGTGGAGTAGGAGGTCTATTTCCTGCTGAATCATGAGGAGTCCATTCTGCTCCCCATCTGAAACTTTCAGGTCAGGAAGTAGAGTACTCCAAATATAACTGGTTTTACTTTTAAAGACAAACATAAAGAAGGTGTTGAGAACCTCAGCATTTTCTTTATCCTCAGTGGGCATGTTCCCCGCCACATCCATTAGAGGATGGAGCCTTAGCTTTCCTCTTAATATTAATATATTTGAAAAAAAATTTTGTTCCCTTTTGCCCCATCAGCTAAGTTGAGTTCAAGCTGAGCATTTACTTTTCTAATTTTCTCCCTACACATCCTAACAATTTATTTGTACTCTCCTCGAGTTGCCATCCCTTATTCCACAGGAGGTAGATTCCTTTTTTCTCCTGGAGCCTCAGGAAAACCTCCCTGGTCATTCATTCTGGTCTTCTTCCTTGCTGGCTCATTTTGTGGTACAGGGGATAGCCTGCTCCTATGCCTATTCCTTCTTGAGGAGCAACCAGCCTTTTTGGACCCCTTTACTTTTCAGGATTGAATCCCAAGAGACTCTCCCTACCAGTGTCCTGAACAGTTCAAAGTCAGCTCTCTGGAAGTCCAGCATAGCAGTTTTGCTGCCCACCCCTCCTGACTTCACTGAGAATCAAGGACTCTAAGATTTCGTGGTCACTCTGTTCAAGACAGCTCCCGACCTCCACATCTCCCACCAGTCCTTCTATTTGTAAACAGCAGGTCGAGCGGGGCACCTCCCCAGTTAAGACTACTACATGGTAGTCTGGTTTATTGATTCATTGAGAAATTCATATTGTATATAGCTCACTAGGTTCCAGTTAGAGAAATAAAAGAGCATGATGCTTTCATTAAAGGAAAAAAGGCAAAGGTAAAAGGGAGAACTGTGAAATAGTTAGATTTCTAGGTGTGACCATTAGGACAATCACAGCAGGTCATCCTTCCATTTGTCTTTTGTTATGACTAGAGCAGGACAGGCTGCTGATATTTTTATAACATGGTCTTCTAACATAAAATGGATGAAAACAACTTGCTGAAGTTATTTAACAAGTTTATAGAAAAAAATCTGAAAAATTTAAGTTTACCTCAGTTATTTTATATCTTCTATTCTACATTCACATGCTTAATTCTTCATTAGTCTTAGGGGACAAATTAAATAGGTAAGTAAAAGGCATCTTAATAACTGCTGGATAATAACAAAAGTTCTGACCATTTAAATTGATTTTGTACTTCAGTATTAATAACTGTGCAGCTATTATGCAACCATTAATGATGATACAGCTATAATAATTATAGCTATTGTAATAAATGAGAAATCTTTTTCTCTGGCTTAAGGAGAAATATTATAGTATCATCTATATGAAATGGCAGTTCTTGCTTCTCCTGCAGACTGTTTATTAGCACAAGCATACTTGTCTAGAAGGAGCTCCTGAGAGTAGCTCATTGCTGTGAAAGTGATCCTGACAACAGTGCCAAGTTGTCTTGTAGTTAGTGTGAAGGGGCCTGAACTATAAATATTTTCATGACCTTTGTGAATGTAACCAGATTGCTAATTTTAAATTATAAGTATTTTAAAAGGTTAGGAAAGCTGGATTATGCCACTGGTAATTTGCTATTAACATTTTTTTTTCTAAAGACGTATGTTCAAGTGATTAATCACTTGTCATAAATCTCCCTGCTAAACAGTGCTCCTGCATATGTCTGTGTCATTGCCATGTTATGTCATGCTCTAGGTGTTACTGTAGTTGCTCCCTTCCCAGAAATGTGGCTAGATGGAAGACCAGAAGGATTTCAGAGAGGCAGGGGGTAGAGCTCAATCAGAAAACAATACGTTGTCCATTGGGTTTTTAGAAAACAAACCTTTGGAGACAGGGATTGACTTTTCATTGCATGCAGAGTGCCTCACAAAATGATGTTCTTGCAGGCTTCACTGCTCACAGCTGAGGTCTACCACAAAACAAATGATAACTATCCAGTTTAGTTCATGTTCCTCATTTTAATCTATCTAACTAAAGGCGATAAATCAAATTTGTCCTTATACTTTGTGGCTAAGAAGTAGTGACCTAGTGCAAAGTCTCTAAGTAAGGTATTTCAGGTGCTAAATTGGAGGCACTTTTTCCAGAGATAGTGAAACTTTTATAAGTTGAATTGGTCCCTATCTGTCCAATCTTGAGGGAGAATTTTAAAATCAAGTCTTAATGATATGAATGTCTATGTTGGTACCTTCAAGGACATCTTTCTCAGCTTTGTGAATAAAAGATATTATCGCCTCGTATAAAGTGGGAAGAAGAGATGAAGTGCATGAACATGAACTGTGCATCTGGGGCTACTTTAAGGCAGAGTGCTTTGTAAAATCAGATAGTAAAACCAAACTTCCCTGAAGCTTTATTTGGCAGCTTAGAAAAAGCCTGTTTTAATTCTTCATGTAATAAATCCACATCTACTGTATATCCCTAAACCAGAAATACATGGAGAGGTTTAATTCACTGAAAACAGTCTGAGTTTTATGCAATGACTTTTATCTTAGAAGCATGTGGGTAGATGTACTATTAACAACATACCTACCTATTCAAAAATAACATTTTCCTCTATTGTATTGTATTGATGTACCTTGTTCTTTCTCATTATTGTAACGTCTTAAATTAGCAATTGAGCAGTAATCTTGCCTTTTTGGTCTTGTGCTCTTCAGAAAGTCTTGCCTTCCATTTAAATTAATGCTTGCTCATGTATACACACTTCCTTAGCAATCTGCTGTGGGTCATATTTTGTATATAATTCTGTGACACCTACCATTTTGCTGTTTATAACTCCTAAGAGGAAAAGAAAATAATCCTAGAAAACAAATCTATTGTTCAGTCTGAAGAAAAAAGTCACAATCATGGCAACATACTCACATCTCTGTGTTTCTCCCATCATTTTTCTACTTCATTCAGTTGAAGTGAGCATGCAAACGTATTTTTTTTCCATTACTCCCTAGAACTGTTCATTCTGATTTAACTGCCCAACATGTGTTAAGATGGGGCACACGTATATATTTTAAAGGAGCCTGCTCAGAAAAAAAAAAAAAAAGATTAAAAAAAGGTACCAAATGTTTAGTCAATTATTAGACTCTTTGAGTAGATTCAGCAGATCAATAGCTTGTTATTTTTATGAAATACTATAATTCTGGCAGCTTTCTGTTTGATTATCACATATATATTTGCATTTATATTGTAATTTGCCTTGCAATTTGTGGCATAATCATAAAGAAACTGTATTTTTCCTTGATACATAGGGTCTCCTACAGTTAGATTTTCAATGTTCACGCTCAAATAAACTGTTTGCATTAGAGTAGAAAAATAAGAAGCCAAATTATTAGTAGGAACTTTTTAAAAAGAGTTCCAGAACTTTTAAAAGAAACCATTTTAAATATGTCTATGTTGAATACGCTTACACTTCAATATGACATCCCTACTAATTATGCTTTTTAAGTCTAATTATGAAGTATTTAAAACATAAAGAATTTTATAATTGATTACATTGGGGCAATAATTACAACCAACTACACTGGGCCTTAGCGTGAACTACAGTCTCTCACAATGAGCATCACTGAATATGAGCTGGATCATACCTAGAGACCATGTGAATTTCTCAGGAAAGCATTTTCTTCAAGGCAGGGATTTGTTGCAATCAAAGACTCCTGTAGGAACAGAATTCAAACAATCATAGAATCATAGAATGGCCTGGGTTGAAAAGGACCACAGTGATCATCTAGTTTCAACCCCCCTGCTATGTGCAGGGCCACCAACCATTAGATGAGGCTGCTCAGGGCCACGTCCAGCCTGGCCTTTAATAACTCCAGGGATGGGGCAGCACTCTGCATTTGGTCTTGTTGAACCTCATTAGGTTCTCATGAGTCCCCTCCAGTGTATCGTTCGCACTGCACAGCTCAGTTTGGTGTCAGTGCTTTTTGCTGGCAATGACTTTCCAATGAAAGAGAACAAACAGAAATCAGACTCCATCTCAGAAGTTAGGAAGTCTCTCATGGGCACACAGGACCAGAGTTAGACCTCCCTACTGGCTGATTTTGGTTGGAGGTTGGAACCTGGGCAATTCTACTTTTCAAGTATGTCTTTAATAGGGAATTATGGTATATCCAAATGAAAAATGTAAAACAGATGTGAGTTCCTATGCCTGTTTACTAACATATGAGGGAAGTTGTATTCATTCTAGAGCTATAGAGTGCTGTGGTAATAGTGAAACTCCTAAGCCAGAAATTGTTCTGCATAGATTAATGTACAAATATTCTACCTTTTTCAGAGATGTCTACCATGCCTTTAACAGTCCCCACTAACTGGAGTTATAAATGTGGTATAAATATTTAAAAATTGAGTCACTTGAAGAGATGGTGCTTATAAAAAACATCGTTTCAAATTTTTGACCTGCATTAAATACTAAATTTAGGTTTCCTGAAGTTATTTTCTTGCTTTCTTTCTCCTTTCAATGTGTATATATTTTTAAATATATATTTTTTTCCACTTTTTTCCAGTTGCCTTTTAGAAAATAATTCCAAAATGTCAGTTTGATGTGATAGAGATCTCTGACTTTCTGGGTAGGCAATAGTCTTCACATTACATCATTACATCATAAAAGGTTTCCAGAGTGCTCCAAGTCACCTTTTGGAGATTGACCATTCTCCAGTGGTTATCTGTGAAAGGCTAATTCTGAAGTTCAAAGCACCTAGCTAAACTAGGTTAAACGTGAGCACTTTCCTACCACACAGTGTAAAACATGAACAGTGAGGTGCTACAAAATAATAGTATGAGCTGATATATTTAGTAAAATAAAGGGGGAACGCAGTAAAGGAAGTAAGTAGTATTATGTTTAGAACACGATGATTAGAATAGTTCAAATAAAGCATGCAAGCACTTTACAGAAACCATGAAAGGAAAAATCAATAGCAGGAACTCTAAGGATATTTCCACATACATTTACTTTTTGAAGAGTTTTTGCTTTTATAATTAAAAAAAAATATTAAATGCATTAGCTTTACTTTATAATTTCCATCGGAGGAGCATATGTTGGATATCAGCGTACATGTAGCTTTTTCTGGTAGTTCCCTTCTATTTTACTCTTTTTATCATTTTAATTGCATGATAAATAGTACAGATTACAGATTTTTCCTGATTACTGTTGCTGCTGAGGCATTCACTCTTGGAATACAACTACAAGAAAATATTTTACTCCATCTTTAGGATTGCTGGAATGAAAAAAAAAATTGTCATTTTGTAAATCACTTAGAAAAACATTTTTGTTTTGCCAGATCTTATGTTTCGTACAGACGGCATGCACCATGCTAACAGTCAAAATACAGTTTCGATGTAGCATCAATATTTTATACACAACCATTCCATAAGCTATAACCTTGCAACTTAAAACAATGATCCTCTGTCATAATAAAGATAATTAGGCATGAGCATTCCCATTCTGTTCATTTTTTATCTCCTCCTACTCTTTATAAGTGAGAATGTTAAACTGTAGTAATCCATAGATAATATGGTGAGAATGACTCATGGCAGTTGAGTAATGTGATCAAATTTGTTACCTTATACGTATTTATTTTTCCCATCAGTGAGAAAAAAAAAAAGATCAGAAAGGGAAAGATACAAAGAAAAATAATTTTGTGTTAATTTCTTCATCTGAAAAACAGTGATTTGTAACAAACAAATTTAAATGTAGATTTGAATACTGTTTGGGTGTTTAATTGTATCATATAGGAGAAAGCAAATTTACAACAGAATAGAGGTACCCAAATTATTGTCAATTTTAATTATCATATTTTGAACAAGGAAGTGGAATTTTTGTGGGGGGACTGTATGCACACAAAATGTGTAAAGGAGGATTTTGGAGATCTGGTTTTTGTCTTCATAAATTGTGAACTTACACGCTTACTTGAAGTTCTCAGGGTATTTTCTTGTATAAAGCCTGTAAAACTTCCCTAGACAGTCTATTCTATGAGATTTTCCACTTGTCCAGATTTTAAAAACTCTGTTTCTTCAGTCTTCATTTCTAAATCAGGTTTCCAAAACCTAATTCATTGCTGTTGCTTTCCTTTGGACTCTTTCCAATTGATCCACATCTCCCTGCCAAATACTCCATGTGATACAGCCAGAACCAAGTAGAGTGGAAGGATGACTTCATGAATCTAACATGACATCCTATTTGTAGCTGACTCTCCATCACTGTATTTATGTATCACAGTGTGTTTGCTTTTTTCTTCACACCACTGAGGTGCTTTTAAAAAATGTTAATCTTTTATCCTCGAAACACTTAGTCATATGGCTTAAATTGACTTAAGTTCAAGGGGACAATTCATGTGCATAGAGCAATGCATATACTTAAGCATTTCAAGGGTCAAGGCCAAATATTCCTGTCAAGAAGTTGTTATTAGCTAAACTGAAGAGCCAACTTGATTCAAATATGTAATAAGCCAAAACACCATTTTCTAACGTAATAAAATATTTTCTGATTTTCACTTAGGATATGAGACCCACATGTACCATTGTAACAAACTAAAATTAGTATTCTGCATCACTAATCCACTGTTACCTCACGGAGAAAGGGGAAATGGCTTTCATTTCTACTCTAGTTTTCTTTTTTTTCTTTTTTTTTTTTCTTTTTTTTTTTTTTTGATAACTGGAATATATTTTTCTTTGCTGACTTACAATGATTTATTAAGATACACAGCAACATTTCCAGAGTCATAATGAAAGCAGACCAAATATTATGTATTTTACAAAAATGCTTCTGATATTCTGGTAATAGATTAAACAGCAGGGTATTACTGAAATAAAATGCATCTGTTTCAAACAAGCTTCCAAGAAAAAAAAATATCACAATAATACCTAATATTCAGTTTCCTTTGATTTTTTTCACAATACAATTCAAATAGTTAATGGTAGCTTTGGTACTACTTGTCAATTTCTTGGTTCATGCTAACTCAGAAATTTGGATATGTGTTTTTGTAAATATCTTGTTAGAATATTTATAGTTACAGACAAGTAGCTTTTATTTTAATTACTGATTTTCTGAATAATTCATTCAAAATTTCTTCTAAAATGGTGTTTTTTGTTTTGTTTTGACATTTTTTGCCTGTGCAACTGTGTAAATAAATATTTAGTTAGAGGTACTGCTACTGAACTGCTTTTAAGAATGTTTGGTACATAACAGCTGACCCATCATGATGTGATTACTCATGTTGCCTTCATTTTCATTTCAACCAGAATGCAGGGTTTTCTTGGTCCTATTGTAAGAGCAGAAAAACAATTATTTTATGCATGACTGATGATAGTGATGGAGACTCTATATGGGACACAGCAGGAATCTAAGGACTGCTTGATGCTTCAAAATACTTTGTACTAACAGCACATTTGAATGTTGCAAGCCCTAAATATTCAGCTTAATTTTATTTATAACTTTAGAGTTTGTAATCTGCTACACATGTTTTAATTCCAATTGTGTGTTGAAAACATAATACTTTTCAAAAAATGTATCACACGTCATTTTAAATCGCAAATGAATTCTGACCAAGTGGCTGCTTTACTAGGCAAACTGGTATTAGAAGTTAATTGGGTTTGACTAGCAAGTCCAGTTATTGGCACAATTTATAAGCTTTTTCTGAACTGTGGCCATTCTGCTATCATACTGTAATATGCACAATGTGAGGCCTGACATTAAGTGCTTGGTATCTGACAGTAAGTAATGAATACTAGTGTAAAAAAATCCTTATAAAATAGAGTATTTTTGAAATAAAAGACTGTTTTTCAGGATGCCTGAACATTTATTACATCAGTATGTAATTAACTTTTCATTGTCTTTATGTGATGAGCTGAATCTGCTACAGGAATGGTCAGTTGTTGCTTCTTTCTGGGATAAAAAAAATCTTCCTAGCTTAGAAAAGATTTGTTAGAAAATATTATTATAATTATAGTAATTAGTCTGCAATTTAGAAAGCCTCTTCATTCTTTGTGAAGCACAATGCTGTAACTTTAAATCCTAAGGCAGTATCTCTCCCAATTACACTGGTCCCTTGCATTATATATTCTTTGTGTATTGAAGTAATTTCTACAAATACTTAGACATACAACTGATGTAATTGCTTCTGTTTCCCTTAACATCCAGCATAAATTTGAAATCACTGAGTGAAGAAAATATGGGAAGTGCTGTGTTCTGCATTTTGTTTTTATTTAGTATTGAGTGAGTTAATCTGAAGAAGCAGTTAACCACCCTACATGTAGCCACTACTATGCAGAGTGTGAAGTTTTGCAAGTATTCTAGTTTCTTCTAGAAGAAAAATCAGTTAGTTTGCCACCACCTGCATGATGATAATTCTACATCGGCATTGTGAGCATTAGTGGTAATACAACTACCCACACAGTATTTTTTTTTTTAATTATCAGAAGCTTGGAAAAACCCACCTCCCTTGAAAGCTTATCTATTGTTATATTTCATTTTCCTGCAGGATAACCAACTCTTGGCAATTGCCCTGGAGCCCAGAGTTTGCCTTTGCAGGCTCATGCGTGCACATCACACCACCCGTCTCTTCCCCTGACTGCCAATTCCATCCCAATGAGCTGGCAGGGTGCTTGAATTCACATCAATTCTGTTCCGTGATATTTTCATCAAATTGCCAAGCCTTAATTGCATAAGTGGGCTACATGGTTGTGTTTTTGCTTTTTTTTTTTTTTTTTTTGAAGCACACCAAAGTAAAAAGAAATTACTGGATTTTTTTTTTTTTTTTAGGTTTTTTTTTTTTTTTTTTTTTTTTTTTTTCTTTCTTCTAAAGATTACTTTATCTTCTTCATGGGTTCTTCCCAGGTTTCTCCTTCATATTTCCGCTACTGTGGTTTTACCCTTAACTCTACATCTCAAAGAAAGCTGATTTTATCACTTTGCCAGGGAATTCAGAAGATTCCTCGAAATTCTCCAGAAAGCCAAGTCCTTTATTGTCTGGTTTCACTGGTACTTGCTGGATTGTGTGATTCAACCAAATGCTGTCACAGAGAGCGTCTGATTCACTGTCCACAGCTGTATATGGGATCATGATCTGACTTCTCCTCTGTGAGTGTACAGGCTTGAAATCAACTTCCAGAGTGATACTGACAGCAGTTTCAGTACTACTTCAATGCAAAGGGCTTAGGATGGAGAGAAGAGAGGAGAATAGAACTAACCACTTAGTGGGAGAGACTTGGGAACCATGCTGAGAAGAAATGCATTGGCATTAGCACATATGTTCTCTATTCTTTTTTAATTTTTTTTTTTTTGTGTGTGTGTGTGTGTGTGTGGTTGGACATTTAGTTCTAACACTGCTGTCACAAACTGTGTTGCAATGATTTTTTTTTCTGGCAGAACATTTCTTAAGAAGCAAGGGGAGTAATCAAATTGTAGTTACAGTTGAGATGAAGGGACTAGACTTACAGACTATGGTATTGATGTTGAAGATAAATTAAAAAATGTTTACAATGTACATAACAAGCACTTAATAGATTCTCAGTGTAAAGTTATGAAGTAGAATTATTTCTAGCCATTTTTGGTCACTGGTAACTCTTCCCACACTACGAAATACTATAAAGTAGAAGGTGAGGGATTTGCCAGAATGCTGGTCTAATAGTGTACTCAAGAAATGGTAACCTACATAAAGCTGAAACACAAAACCTGTTTATTCAAAGGTTTTCTGATTCCATTGCCCTAAAAATATGAAGAATATATGTCTTTGAATAATGAGGCCAATTTTTCCTGAAAGAATATGTGTACCTAAAGAAACTTTCTATTTTGCATCAGAAACAACTGGTCATATTTTGAATCTGGACTTCTGAATAGCTAGTGTTCTAGATACACTCCATTTAATTAGTTGGCTATGACTGAAGAAGCTTCTGCTGCCCTGTTAAGTCCTATTGCCCGTTCCTAGCCTTGTAAATGAATGGAGTTACATCACCAAAACAAAATATTTTCTACTTGCTTTCAATGGGGACTTGAGTGACTTGAGTGGAATCAAATGTTGAGCTGGGACATGTTTTTCTGATGAGTATTATTTTAAACAGCAAGAAATTGTAAATTAGCCAGTCTCCATGGCAATATGCAGTAGCAATCCATAACTTTTAAACATTTTGTGACTGTTTTAATTTGTATTTCTACATTTCACTGAGGATTGAATAGTTCTACTGACTACAGTACAGCATTTTCAGATTGTCATTAGTAGGCAGTTCAATAGTTAAAATGAAGACCCAAAAAACTCATTGGTTTAGACTTTTAACAATTTACGATATTTGACACCTCATGAGAAAACCCTGACTCTCCCAAAATACTCCAGAAACGTAATGTGACTTACTGTCATCAAACAATTCAGTCTCGTAAAGTAACATTCATCTCATTTTCTCAGTGTTAAAGGACTGTTTTATGAATCATATTCTTTGCTAATACTGACCTTAAAATATATATGTATCCCCAATGCTGATCTGATAATCATATAGCCAGATTATTTCCTTCTTGTAACTGTCAGTTGTACTCCTAGAAACATATGTTCAAATTTTCTGTATGGGAATTGTTAGCATATTGTCCTGAGTCCTGTACTGATAACTCAGTGCCTCTGCATACCTGAACATGTTAAGAAAAGTATGTGAAAAAGACAGGACAAATAAATTAGTTTGAAAGACTCAACTAGACAGGAAGATTCTTTGTTCTTTAGCACTCACTGAGCAAACAAGGTATATGTCTGTAAGCTGGAAAGTGTTCTCTTCTGTCAGTCATGTTTAAAAATAGTTATTGGCTTTTCTCCTTGCAGCTGTGTGTGTGGAGGGACATGACGCTGTATTGCTGTAGTACATAAGTCATTCTCATGAAAAATCATTTTTAACCTCTTCAGTGCTATGAGGATAGAGGAATGCCCCAACAGTGGCAATACAATAGATAAATTGTTCATTCATTTGGATGGAATATCAAAATGTACAGTAACCTATACATCCATCTGCATCAGAGGAATACATTTCACATGCCCAGTGAGTATATCACATAGTACTGAAGTGATCAGAGTGACAATCTCTGTCTATATCACTTGTCCTATTGTCACAGAAGAATAATCAGATTATTCAGTAGTTTGATTTGCAGGTTCAGGTAACATATAACAGTATATAGTCATGCTGTAGATGGCACTAGAAGGTGCTATTTTTCCCCTTTGTGGTGATATTTTAGCTACTGTAATTAAGAGCAGGTCTTGAGTAAAGAAAAAAGTACATCATAATATCAGCTCACAGTTTAAACCTTTAAGTAAATTTTATGTTCTCTCAGTGGTTTATCATGAACATCATGAGTGCCAACAGTACCTAAGACTTGAATGGTTCCTGCATAAGTAGTCACAGAGCAGCATTTGGGGTTTTTGCAGGAGTGAAGTCCTGGCTTGCTGCCCAGCTTTCCCTCTTTTCCTCAGGGTTGGAACTGTCAGGGGATTCCCCAATAACAATCAATGACCTGCTGGCTCTTCTGGCAGCGTGCCACAAAGTTGTGAAACTGCTGAGGATTACATGTCCTGATTCACCCTCACATATGCCAGGGAGCTTCAAGCCGGGAGAATATTCTAACCTGTTAAGCAAAGATAATGCATGTATTCTTCCTCCAACTAACCATTCTTCCCCCTCTTTCTTTTTTACATTAGACAAAATATGTGCTTTGGCTGTTGGGCTCTTTTACAAGCACACACTGAAGATTCTTTTTGTGCTACATTTTACTAATCAGTAAGGAATTTTATTTAAAATCTTTCTTCCTTTTTTTTTTTTTTTTTTTTTTTTTTTTTAAAATAAGAGCGTGTAGAAACAGGATGAGGGGAAATGCCTTTAAACTGAAAAGTTAGATTTGGCCTGGATACCAGGAAGAAATTCTTAATGTGGAGGTGGTGAGACACTGAAACGGGATGCTCAGAGAGATTGTGGATGCCCCCTTCCTGAAGGTATTCGAGGCCAGGCTGGGTGGACCTTGGAGTAACCTGGTCAAGCAGGAGTTCTCCCTGCCTATAACAGGGGGATTGGAGCTAGATGATCTTACAGGTCCCTTCCAACCAAATTATCCTATGATTTTTACATGAATACGACAAAATCTTCATTTAGGCTTTAGTTCTTTTTGTTTGTTTATAAGAATAGCATTAAATTATCTTTCATATATCATTTTAGCTATTGCCTTCAACTGTCTTCAAGTTATAAATGCCACCTTTCTCTACTCCGTATGCAGCTCTTTGTTGCACTTGGTTTTCTCTACTGAGATTTTTTGTGTTAATTTTACACTGAAATCTTGGGTCAAATAATGACTATCTTGTGCTTATCTAGTCTTTTCCTGCAGAAATTTAATTTATGGAAGCATAGTAGTATTAATTCTTACGTAAATGAGAATGTGGTGAAATAATTTGCTGGGACCAGGACAAACATTCCAGTAAAACCTGCTTTGAAACTGTCATGGCATTTTTTTTCTGTGAAAGTGTTCTAGAAAAGTGAGTTATATATTTAATAGGAATATCTGCTGTGGAAATTCATATAATGTCATGGAGTTAGTAATCTCTTATTATTCAGAACATCGTTAGATACCTCTTCATGTCTCTAACATATTTTCCTTGATGAAATATCTTGCAATTGGCTAGAAAAGAAATACAGAAATCTTTTAAAATGTGTAGCAAGCATTCTTACACTTTTTAAAAAATTGAATATCACAAGAACTCCCCAATTTCAGCCTGGCCACAGATACAGGACGAGATAAAGATTTAGCAGTATGTATGAGTAGCTAGCATTTATTATCTAATCCATAGACATAGGCTTAAAAATGTGATCATGCAGAGCATTTTTTAATAGAATCCCTCTGTTGAATGCCATCTATTTAAGAATTATTATATCATATTTTACAACAAAAGTTTTAAAATTGATCTAACAAAAAGCAGCACGTGTATAAAGGATGGTTCAGTGAAGTTAGTCTGTACTTTTCTAATGAAGAAACTGTGGACTGCTGGATGGACAAGGCATACAATCCAAAAGTAATGCCTCCTCTTTATTTCCATGGAATCTGCAGCAGATAAAATAAGCACAATAACACTGTTTGATAGAACAAATTCTAGACTTCAAAATACAACTGAGTCAGTTTCAACATAGTCACCACCATTAGCTGATTGAAATACATGAGCTGATCAAGACGGTCTTCATTGCTTAATGCAAGAGCTTTCCATGTCACCATTGCTGAAATGTACCACCCACCAGCTCACTGTGCTCACATCCACTGTTTGGTCTCCATAAACATTCAGTAAGCATCGATTAATGTCAGTGGGTGCAATTTTTTCCACATGGAGGGATTCAGTGACATATCTTTGCTTCATAAGCATTTCCACATCAGACACCATTTTGTCAGACTACTCCCCTGTTGCCGTCTGTCATATGGCAACAAAATGTAATGGAATATTAGTGGGAAGGTTCAGCCTCCACTGCCATACCATAACATCTTCCTCTGATATTGTGGGCCAACATAATAATATAAGAGGCATTACTTTCAGAGCTTCTCTTGTATATGTTTTCTCCTTCTGACCTGTCACAATATATCTAATTTCCACTTTAAAAGGGGAGAGTAACTTCGATGAAATCTTACTGAAAAGATGAATATTATAAAACTATTCCTTTAGATATAGTTGAGTCAACTTTGTGTTTTGGTGTGTTTTTTTTTTGTTTGTTTGTTTGCTTTGTTTTGGTTTTGCTTGTTTTTGTTTTATTTTTCTGCAAATGGATCTGTCTTTAGTAAACAAGGTAGACTTAAAGTAACTACTGTATCATTTCTATTATTATACTTTGGTAGTAGATTTAATGCATACAACCTGATTTAAAATCTGAAAAACACACACAAAAAAACCTACAAGCTGTGTTTCTAAATTATGGTAAAAATGTGGATGTGGACTCTGCAAGTGTTTCCTTCAAACTTTTTTGGTCTCATTGTTTTAGAAGTTGACTGCTTACTTAGTGAAATTGTTTGGGAAATCTCAAGTTTTCCTAACTTCCTGATTCATGTTGCAGATGTCAGACTGTGTCATAAACACAGGAGGAAGAACAAATAATGTACTCTGTACCATATGTTTTCCCACTGGCCTCACACCTTGTTTCACCCAAAGGTGTTTACCTGTGTGTGCATAGGTCTGTGACTTCATTCTTCACCATATGGCACAGTTGATCAGAAGCATACAGCAACAAGCATTTTCAAGTTGCTAGCCTTTTTCCTTCCCACTCATGATTGGCTGAATGGAAAATTTTGAGGCATACATTTTCCCTGGTTTTGTTCCTAACATCCAAACTTGACCTACATGGTCTCACAGTGGATGAAAACTCATAAAGATATGTGTTAGTTAATGCAGCAAAGAGAACAATATTTACCTTTTTTTATTTTTTCACTTAGTATTCTGACAAACATACAAATGAAATTCGCGTTTGAACTGAGATTTCATGTATCTGCTTTGAGACCAAGGCAAATGATCAAGATCACCTTGTAACACAGTGAAAAGAGAAACCTTAATGAAAATCCTAAACTACTCTAATGTACTGTGACATGCAATACATTGTAATAATTGGGTGTGTGAACAAACTGAATGTGACTGTATTGTTATTTTACTGGTTTCGCTGTCATTAACAGAGATGGTATTAAATACCTCAGCAGATTTACATGTTGTATCTCTGCTACTCATACTAATGATATCTACAGAGCAACTCAGAAGTATAATTACTTTGACATCACTAACTCCCATTATACCATATGAAAGAAAAATTAGACCCTTGCTTTTCTACATTCCAAGCATCACAACAGCATGAACATGAATCATAACTGTGGAACTGAGAAAACATATGGAATAGAATACAAATCAAAAGCTCAATGACATAAGCATGACTCCTTCATGTGCTGATGGAGAATGTCCTCTGCAATGACTTGCATATGATCTGAGCAAAATGCACTTTATCATCCAGCAGTACTTGTGAACAATCCTAACTGGTGGTTATCTGAAGGTATGTGGTTTTCAGTGATGTATCATGGATATCGCCCCTCTACCTTGAACAATTTTTTAATAACTTTAAAACATTGATCCTAGTATCATATCCTAACTTCATGCCAGTTTATTTCTGAAGATACTCTGTTACCTATTCCAAAAGCACATACATGCCTAGTGACTAACATTCTGTCACACAGCATGACTATGTTGTGGCTATAGTGCACTTAGTTGCTTATGATCAGATGTGTAATTTCTGTTGGCCTCACTGAGCATTTGGTATGCATGACACTTCATTTTCCTACAGTGGTAAAATGTTGTCTTTTCTGCTATGTAACGATACTTTTGTACTGTGTGTTTATGAATGTGAGTGTGATACATAATCTGCTTTAAAAATTCAACTGAGAGTTTTATTGTCTGCATAGGAGATACTGTATCTGCAGTTAACTACCATAAAGACTCAAAAAACAAAACAAAACAAAACAAAACACACCAAGAACCAGTGTTAGCCCTCATTCCACCAGGCACATGCACTTATTTTTTGAAGGAAAGAATAAATGATATTTCTGGTGCAGCTACTGCAGCAACAAGGACTGCCAAGCTGCATTTCTTCAGTTATCATGAGCCCAGGTGTTAAACATGGCACATGACACTGGTGTGCACCATGCAGTGAGGCAGGGACGCTGTATGCTGACAGAGAATCAATAATGAAGTGGAAAAGACAATGACACTCAATGGCATTGTCTCTCTTCCTGACAGGTCTGTTGAGCCCCAGAAGTATTAATTCAATTGCTTCAGTTGCAGCAGCCTCTTCAATTTCATTCAGAAGTCAGCACTCATGGGGAGATTCAGAGCAGCATCTATAATGCATAAATATGTTCCATGATCATTTCCTTGTACATACTTAGTGATCTAAATTGTTATCGCAACTGATGAAGTCAAATTGAGTTCTAATATTTTCTTCTCACAGATAGCCATTTCTGCAACAGAAATAAATTTTAAGTCAAAGAGTCTCTTGATTTGATTTCATGCTTGAGCACTTTAGGGATAATCTAGTGAAAAAAATAGTTAAAAGTTAATCAATTCCGTTTAAACAAATGAGAGAAAGGATGTGTAAACAATAACTAATGAAACTTTGTACTAGTAACCAGCAGCAAAGAAAGTTGCATTTACTCATTTTTCTCTGTTCCTTATTAATTGTAACGATCTCTGCAAATACACACCCATGAGTTGAGAAGCCTCAACCACAAGTCCAAAATCCTGAAAGATTGCTAAAAGATATCTGAAGCATGCAGACTGGAAGAAATTAGATAGTTCTTCAATCAGTGTTTACTTGCTCTTCAGTTGAATAGAGAACATCAGTGTATTCTCATTTAGATCTTAGATTTGTCAAAAGCTAATGTTAGCTACTTACATTTTAGACCAAAATACCTATACCACATAAATTTTCAGTAACTATAACAGATGTTATAGTTTCAGCACTTTCAGCACTTTCAGCACTTTTTTTTTTTTTTTTTTTAATGTTGATTAAGCTATTTCCACAAGTCACTAAATATTTATTTGTGTGTCTGCTATTAAGGATCATTCTTTGAATACTCAGTTCTCTGTTTTTGTGTTTGGTGAGAATGGACACAGAAATGAGAATGGTGAATTTAGGTTACTTACAACCTCAAACTTAATATTGCTTATGAACACCAGAGTAAAATCACAGTGGGCTTTAGCTCTTCTATCCATCCTCATGGTGCAGTTTCTACGGGAGGAAAACCTGGACATATGGAACAGTTTAGTTTTATGTTGTGTTAGTGTAAGTAATTGTGAATGCAATATAAGGAAGTTAAACAGCACCAGTACTGGAACTTTATCTTATTAGGTGTATTCACAGAGAAAATTTTTGGCATATTATGGAATTTAAGTATAATGTGCAATGGTGGATCCTTGCAGGACATTCATATTGTTCATTTGAAGTATTGTTTGACATTTACCTAGATTTCAAAGGGAAAAGCTGAAGAAATTTCTATGAAAACAGCATTCAGCTATCAGTGCAACAGAAATCTGAAATTTGTTTGAATTAGCTTCTGCTAGAAAATCTGAGGAGGAACGGTAAACTTCAGCCTGTCGCAGAAACTTTATTTATAGTTAAAAGGAATTTTTTAAGGCAAGTTAAGATTCTGTTTCACTGCTGTTTTAAGCTGAGTTGAGTTTACTGAATTTCTGTGTTGAAAATGTATTCACATGTGGAAAGAAAATGTCTACAGAGGAACAGGGCTGGAAATAATACTTCCATTAAACCCATTATTGGATGTTTCTCTGAACAGAACTGACTTAATGAAGCCTTATTCTGTAAGAACAGAGCTCTTAGAATCTATATTTCACTTTCTCATGCCAAATCAGGAACCATGCAAGATGTAACAAGATATGATGCCATTTTAGAACATGAGAGCAAGTACTGGCTATTTGCACAATTTTGTGAACGTCACTCTACTTAGTGGAGGAAAACAAGATCACTTCTTATGTCAGTAAATCATTTTTTATAAGTTGTTTTGCATACGCTTACTTGTAAAGGAGTCTCCAAAAGATGCCTGCTGCATGGCAAAATCACAGGAAGGACTGAAATCACATTGAAGACAGAGAAAGGGATAAAAGGGAATCAGAAGATGCACAGCTTCCCATCATTTTACTCTTAAATAGGAAGTTCATGTTTCAATGTGTATTCATATCTTAAATGCATAAATTATTGAAAATGTGAAGCCATCTTATAAGAAAGCATGTACAATCTTAGAGCATGTAATTGTGAAACAAACATTGCTTACAGCAGCCAAAGGCTGGGTGTTCTGCATACAGCCTCATGTTATTCTGACAAGGGTTCATGTCAAATTGGGGAAATTACATTGTCCCAAATTTTCTCCAACAAGACATCACAGTCGATTATCTGGCTGCCACCACTCATCAAGCTGCAGCTGCTCCCCTGGTCTGTTTTTCTGAACCAGCTCCCTATATCTCTGCTGAAGTCAGACAGGATGCAGACCATGCTGGGAAGCAGGTTGGATTAGCAATAATAAGGAGGCGGGTTGAGCAGCCAGTGAAGACATGACTAGTGGTGCAAATACAGGCTCATGCAGGCTTTTGTTTGCTGCTTTTGTAGAAAGACTGGTGAGGTTTATCCATCAGAGCTTTCAAAAAGAGGAGAGAAAGAGAGAAAGAAAGAGAGAAAGAGAGAAAGAGGAAGGAAGGAAGGAAGGAAGGAAGGAAGGAAGGAAGGAAGGAAGGAAGGAAGGAAGGAAGGAAGGAAGGGAGAGAGGGAGGGAGGGAGAGAGGGGAGGGAGGGAGGGAGAGAGGGAGGGAGGAAGGGAGGAAGGAAAGAAGAAAGGGAGGGAGAGAGGGAGGAAGGGAGGGAGGAAGGGAGGGAGGGAGGGAGGGATGAAGGAAGGAAGGGAGGAAGAGAGAGAGAGAGAGAGAAAGGAAGAGAGAAAGGGAGAAAGAAAGGAAGAGAGAAAGAGAAAGAGAGGAAGATAGAAAGAGAGGAAGAAAGGAAAAAAGGAAGGAAAGAAAGAAAGAGTACATTGATATTTTTTTTACCTCGATGTTATCCCTTTGGCTTAACTTTCACCTCCTAATTTTGCACCAAAGGGATACTGCCCCTCTTAGAAATGCCAAGAATTGAGAATGTAGGGAGCACTAACAAGAATTTTGTGGCAATGTGCAGAAGTAGTGTATTACTGGTAAAATGCTACAGACTCTCTCTACTTCAAAAGGTTTCATAATTCTGCAGCTGTATACAAATGATCCATTTTGTTAATCTGAATTCCTGGGGTCATTAAAATTTTTTTTCTCTTCTCTCCTGAGTAGTTTATTACTTTGAGAGAAAAAAAATCAGTTTAAAGTCAGGTAAGGGAGGAAAGCTGACAAAAACATAAATTAGAGGAAGAACTTAATTTAAAAAGTGTCAAAAAGGATAGATAGTCTTAGTTCAATAATAAAGCCTGGTTCAAGAGCTTTCTATCTTTAAATAAAGCATTCAAGCACTCTATTACCTGTATACAACCAATCTTTGATTTCCAATCTAAGCCTATTTTTGCTTCTTGTGTGATTAGCATACAAATGCAACAAAAAAATATGGCTATGCAGGTGACACCTAGGACATGTTTTTGACTTTCCTGTCAGCACTGGGGAGGGATTCTGTAAGATTTTGAATGTGAGGTTTGCCTAAAAAGTGCTATTTTGCTTGGATCAAAATATCATCTCCACTGAGTCAGGTTACAACTACACTTAGGATATTTCATGCTGTGCCTTGTGCTGCTTTATAGGGACACAAAGTACTGCTTTAAAGAATTTGAGCTTTTCTGGGCCACCATACCATGGGCTGAGCATGAACATACATTGAAACCATATGAATGCATATAGACAATTCTACTGGAGAGTAGATACAGTATCTGCAGTATATACACAGTGAAGTGGAGGAGAGAGTTGTACTTTGTATTATATTCTCAGAAACCTTTTGCTTTTTCTAATATTGAAGATGAAAGATAAATTTGCCTCACAAGACAAAGATCTGCAGCAGCCTGGAGAGCTGCTATGCTCCACAGATCACTAGATCACTATGCCAAGAAAGCTTTGCAGTAAGTCTGTTGGAGTCAGTTGATTTATTTTGAATTTATAGTGATTTTCAGTGAGCAGAATGTGACACACTGCATTCACCTAATCAAAATAAAGCCATCCCCTTTTGTAATTCCTGAAATTGTAGCAGGGGGGTGAGGATAACTTGAGAGTCAGATGTGCTGTCCGCAACAAAAAATAATAAAATAAAATAAAATAAAATAAAATAAAATAAAAAAAAATAAAATAAAAAAGAAGAACCAACAAACAAAGCAAGTCAGTACACATAGTGAGAACTGTGATTCTTTCTTTCTGGTCCATGCAGTCAGCTTGCTTTTCACACAGTGGGACCAACTGTAGAGAGAAGAGGTACATAATTACATCTCTATGGTTTCTTTTGGCTCTCTGCTGAGACTGAAAATAAAGATGCCTTTTATGTTGTGAGATTATTTGTCAGGTCTATCACACTTTGCTTAGAACTGGACTAAGTTAGCAAATACATTTTACATAGATCATGCATTGAAATTGTTCCTCTTGCAGTGCTGAGAGCCTTGGGGTATGAAGAGTTTGCAAATAGTTCTAATCCTCTAATCTCTTAAACTCCACCCCCAACAAGAAAAAAAAAATAAAGTTGTTGGCTATCTGGTTATTTAATTATCTTTATAGCAACAGCTGCATCATTTGCAAACACTCAAATCTGATTAAAATTAAAGATACTGAATTTACTAGCCAAATATTTCCAAATAATGATCACTGAAATGGCAGTTGGCCAAAATATTTAACAATTTATTTTCTGGTATTGTATACTGCCTGAGTTCTCTAGGTTCCACTGCTTCATTAACACTTCATTTGTGATGAGTTTCTGAAGACCTTCCTAGTTATGACATCATCATGCTAGTGACTACATTATTTCTTATGAAGGGAATTGTCTCTTGGGGGATGATAATTTGCTACTTCTCTTGATTTCTGAGGATGTTTGAGATCTTTACAAAGCTCTTTACAAGCCACGTTTTGTGACTTTGTTGTTTTTTTTGCTCAAGCTAAGCTGTTAATAATGGACTTGTACTCTTATATTGCTAAACTAGAATGAAGTGACAGCTCTCTTGAGGGAATGCTGATACCCACTCCTCAAAAATATGTCCCTTGGTATGGAGGTGCTTGCTCACTTTGTCTCCAGTCCATCTTATTAAGTAACTTAACTGAAGAAGTGATTCCTGATGCTGACTGATGCAAAATCATAAGAAAATGTTCTGAATTAGCAATGATAGTCTAGCAGACCTGTATGTGACATTCTTTTACCTTGAAAGGTGCACTGTGTGTAGTGTCTGGTGAGTTAATGCTGACTGACAGCCATGTGCCCACCAAGCCATTTTCTTTCTCCACCTCCTTAGCAGGATAGGAAGAGTGAATAAGATGAAAAAGTTCATTGGTTAAAACAAGAACAGGGCGATCACCATTATGGGCAAAACAGATTAAATTTGGGGAAGATTAATTTAATTTATTGGCAATTAGAAATAGAGCAGGATAATAAAAAACAAAGACAAAACTAAAACCACCTTCCTGCCAACCTCCCCCTTCCTCCCAGATTCAGCTTCACTCCTTGACTCCTAATTCATACTTCTCCACCCAGAACAGAGTGGTGGAATGGGGAATAGCAGTTAGTTTATAGCCTTTAAACTTGGATGTTCCTTTTCTCTCACTGCTCCCTTGCTTTAACGTGGGCTCCTCCCTGTAAGCTGCTGTTCCTGCCAGGAGTCTGCTCCTGCATAATTTCTTTGGGCTGCAGCTATCTTATCATAGCCAGCAGGTCTGGCATGGAGTCCTCCATGGATTACAGTGTGGATATCTGCTCCTACATGGCCTTCAGTGAGCTGCAGGTGGACAGTCTTTGTCATGGTCTTCTCCTCAGGCTGCAGAAAGAAACCTGGAGTATCTCTCCCTCATCCTTTTTCTCTAACCTTGGTGCCTGCAGGGTTGTTTTTCATATTTTTCCTATACCTCTTTCTCAGCTATTGGTGTACCATCACAGGTGTATCACCTGTTTTGCTGATGAGTTCCCTGTTAGGTGGGTACCTTTTGGAGCTGGTTTCAACTGACTGTCTGACATGGGGGGCAACTCCTGCTGTCTCCTCACAGGGTCCATCCTTGCAGTCTTCTCACAAACTTGCCATGTAAACCCACAATGCACTGAAAGATTATCAGGTTCTGACATTGTGCTTGAGTTTTGGCTGTAAGGTGTATACACAAATATTTATCTGTATAAGTTGAATACTTCTTTCTTGTCCTTACCCCTTAGTAGTTTTGTATCATCTCTGAGTGAGGAGAAAGGAAGAGAAATGGAGAGCGAAGTGCATATAATGCTAATAGAAGAAATCTGATTATAGCTTCTGCAGTGTGGCAGGGTGCTCCTTTCACTCCATAGATTTTGTTGTTGTTTTGATTTGGGTTTTGTTTGTTTTTTGTTTGTTTTTTCTTTGTCTTCCCAAGATTTCTGATGTGGTAGTAGAATAAAATACTTCCGTCTACTTGGTAACTGGTATGAAAAGGATGGAAAGTAATTCATAGGTGGTATACTTTGGTGGAGACCTTATGCTTCATTCTCTTCTTATCCAGTTTACTAGTTACCAGTGTGTTTTATGTTTCTCTCAGTACTGATCTGATTGATATGGATGAATTTCTCCTTTTCTCCAAAACTGTTATGTCAGTGGCAAAATAATACTAAGATTAGTAGATGGCAATTCCTAGCAGAGATGCTTGATCGCTATTCTCTAACGTGCCTTAAAAATTGAGGAAAATCACTGAGGGCTTATATGATTATACTATAAAAAGACAAATTAAAAAAAAAATTTGCAGCGGTGGGACTAAAATGATTTTACACTTGTCCTTCACTGTAGCAGCAGTTCAAATATCATTACATGTTATAGTACCATGTAACTCATTCTCCAACCTTGTCATAGCCACCTGTATCTACACTTGGAAACTTCCCTGTCATCAATATCTTATTAAACATAAGTCAAAATGATTCTGAAAGGACTGGTTATGGAAATGTCTTGAAGGATAAGGATGACATCTAAGTGGCTTCCTCTATACAGCTGCATTCTTGGCCTCTAGAGGTCTTGCATGGTCAAGTTTCCAGTTGTTAAATCTTAAGGGACAGACAGTGCTTTTTGCTGCAAATAGCAATACCTTCATGTTTCTATTTATTAAAAAATAAAAATAAATGTATCCAAGTTCTTGGTGATTGAATATTCTGAGCAGCATAAGAGCCTACTTTCAGTATGAATAGCTTTCTAAGTTTTGTACTGAATGCACAGTTAATAACAGTAATTTTTGCATTTACAGTATATAGTATATATAAATAAGGCAAGTTTGTAAATGTAATAACCCATTGCATGAATACAATACTATCATGAATAGAAAGTAGAACTGAAAAGAGGATTAATAAGACAGACACTATAGTAAGTATAGTTTTATGTGTAAATCAAAAGATCTAAAATGTAAAAAAAATTACCATGCTGCGAATCAGAAGTAGAAACAACAGAGCTTAAATCTAAAGTACACTAATGCAACTCAAGTATAATCAGGGTTGAATAAAAATTAATCGCCTGCATTTTATTATACTGTACTCTGAAGAGCAAGGTACAGAAAAAAGTGCAGAGCTATCTTAAAATTCTTTTTTTGGTTTTGTGAGCTAGTTTGTAGAGTTGTAGAATTATTTGATTTGGAAGGGACCCTTAAAGGTCATAGTCCAACTCCCCTGCAGTGAACAGGGACATCTACAGCTACATCAGATTGCTCAGAGCCCTATTCAGCCTATTCTTTAATATCTCCAGGCATCCACCACCTCTCTGGGCAGCTTGTTCCAGTGCTTCCTTAACTTTATTGTAAAAAAATTTTTTCTTATATTCAATCTAAATCTCGCCTCTTTTGTTTGAAACCATATGCCCTTTTTCTACCACAGAGACTCTGCTAAAGAGTCTGACTCCTTCTTTGTTATAGCCTCCCTTTAGATACTGAAAGGTCACTATCAGGTCTTCCAAGAGCCTTCACTTCCACAGACTAAACATCCCCAGCTCTCTCAGCCTGTCCTTGTAGGATAGGTGTTCCATCCCTTCGACCATTTTTGTGGCCCTCCTCTGGACACTCTCCATCAGGTCCACATATCTCATATAATGAGATCACCACAACTGTATGCAGTACTTCAGGTGAGGCCTCAACAGCACAGAGTTGAGAGGATCACCTCCTTTGACCTGCTAGCCATGCTTCTTTTGATGCAGCCCAGGATACAGTTGGCTTTCTGGGCCATGAGGGCATACTGCTGGCGCACATCTAGCTTGCCATTCACCAGTATCCCCAGTTTCTTTTCAGCAGAGCTTATACTGATAGTAGGGGTTACCAAGACCCAGGCGCAGGACCTTGCACTTGGCTTTGTTGAACCTCACGATGGTCTCCTGGGCTCACTGCTTGATCCTGTCCCTTGATTGTGTTGACCACACCACACAACCTGGTGTCATCCATGAATATGCTGAGGGTGCATTTGATCCCTCTATTGATGTCATTGATATTAAAGAGTATCAGGATATTAAAGAGTATCAGACCCAGTAGTTAGCACTGTGGAATACTATTCAACTCTGAACTTCATCCAGACGTTGAACCATTGACCACTATTCTCTGGTTATGATCTCAAAATCAGTTTCTCGTCCATTGAGCAACCGTAAAATCCATATCTTTCCAATTTAGAAAGAAGGATACTATGGGGACCTCATCAAAAACCTTACTGAAGACCAGATAGTTGACATCAGTAGTTATTCCCTTGTCCACCGATCCAGATACACTGTTATAGAAGACCATTATGTTGGTCATGTAGGACTTTCCGTTGAGGAAGCCGTGCTAGTTGTCTCATATCACTTCCCTCTCTTCCATGCTTTAGCATAGCTTTCAGGATGATTTGTTCCATGATCTTCGCCAGTACAGAGATGTGGAGGACAGAATGATAGTTTCCTGAGTCACTCTTTCAACCCTTCTTAAAGACTCTGTACCATTGCCTTTTTTCCAGAGACTTCACTTGACTGCCATGCTTTTCAAATATCACTGGGAATGGCTTGTCTAATGCAACAGCCAATTCCCTAGGGCTCTGGGACGCATATCATCAAGACACATAGATATTCAGGCTCCTCAGGTAGTTACAAACCTGATGTTCAGTTTCAGTGGGAGGGTAATTGCTAACTCAGACCCTACTTTCTGACCCATCCACTCCAGGAGTGTGTGAAAAGCAGCTGACAGTGAAGACTGAGGCAAAAAGTTGTTAAGTACCTCAGCTTTCTCATTGTCTGCTGTAATCGGCCTGCCTGGATTATGCAATAATGAATGGTACAGCTTCTTAGACTTCCCTTTTCTGGTTAATGTACTGTAAAACCCTTCTTTTTTGCAACCCTTGCCAAGACCAGTTCCATATGGGCCTTGATCTTCCTGACCCATCCCTCCACAGCCCAGTAGCATCCTTATGTTCATCCAAAGTAGTTGTCCTTGTTTCTGTTGCCTTTGCCTTTTCTTCTTGTTCTCCAGCTTGATTAGCAGTTCCCGGTTCAGCCATGCCAGTTTCTTGCCTTCCTTTCCTGACTTCCTACATCTGGGAATGGAGAGCACTTGCAAAGCTAGTTCTACTTATTCATTTAAATACGCTATAAGCTAACACGTGACTAGTATTGCTGCTCAAGACATGTACAGTTCATTCAGAATCACAAAAGTGGCAAGTTTTGCATTAATTCTGTTTAAAAAGGGAAAAAGGGAAGATATGTTCAGAGGGGAATTCCTTTTTTTTTTTTTTTTTAAATAACATAAATGGTTAAAATATTAACCTCAAGATGATTTTTCTTGTTGGCATTTGGTATTGTGCTTTAATAGAAAAAAAAATGCTGCTGAATTTCAAGTAATCATAAATTAGCATCTGAGATTCTGGTCATGTTAGTTTTGATTTGGAGTACTGATATGCTTATACATCTCAAATTTTTTCTGCATAGTTTCAGAGGTTGATAAATGTGATTAATTTCCTCTACTTTGCCCTTGTGAGGCCCAGTTTGGAGTACTGTTCTGGGGCCTGGGGTCCCCAGAACAAGAGGGATGTGGAGATGTTGTAGCAAGTCTAGAGAAGGGCCATGAAAATCATCAGAGGGCTGGAGCACCTCTCCTACAAAGAAAGGTTGAGGGAGCTGGACTTGTCTTGTGCATTCTGGAAAAGACAGTACTTCAGGTAGAAGTCATTGTGGCCTTCCAGTACTTAAAGGGAGCTTACAAACAGGAGGGAGACCAACTTTTTACACAGGCAGGTAGTGATTGGACAAGAAGGAATAGTTTTAAACTGAAAGAGGAGAGATTTAAATTACATGTTAGGAGCAAATTTTTTACTAAGAGGATAGTGTGGCACTGGAATAGGCTGCCTAGAGAAGCTGCGGACGCCTCATCCCTGGAAGCATTTAAGGCCACATTGGATGGGGCCCTTGGCAGCCCAGCTTGGTGAGTTGCAGCGAAGTTGGAACTGGATGATCTTTAAAACCCCTTCCAACTGAAACCATTCTATGACTCTGTTCTTTTATGATTAAAGTAAGCAGCCATCTGACCCTCTTACAAGACAGAAAAAAATACAGAAATATAAGGAGGTACCTTTTTACTGAGGTACAATGAACTATTCTATTTCAATTTACAACATTTTTGCTATTTCTTAATTCTAATTTCCTGCAGTGGCTACAGTATTCTCTTTTTATTGAGGTACAGCAGGTATCTTACACATTATAATTCTACTTTCTGCTTGGGAGCAGAGAATGTGACCAACTGAGGTAACTGAAGGGAATCAAGCAGAAAGATTTCTTTATAAGAAATAATTTCTCATTCTCGAATTTCATGTTTCTTCATGTATTCTGTTTTTCTAATGCTTATTTAATTATATCTATGTTTCTACAGTCTCTCTAACTCAAAGGTAGTTGAGAGTAGTCTAATATTCACAGGACTATGAATAAAGATCATAGGTTTTCCTAAGACGAAAGCAATTAGCTCAAAAACAAGTAATTTCCAAGTAGGAAGGTGAAAACCCAATGAAAATAATTAATAATAGGGTGAGCAGTAGAAATCAGGTCATCTAGTTCTTGGTCCTCTACCTAAAGCATGAGATTATTCTTCCATGTGTGCTTTGAAATGTCATCCCATTCATCAAGTTAAGTATACAGTGGATTAATGATACAAATGTATTCTAGTCAAATTACTTCCCTTTTGATGTTCTGTCATTATAAATGACAATATTATTTCAGTAAGCTTCCATATTATTTGCAATAATGACAAAAATTTTGGACATTACTGGTATTTGTCAGATCCTAAGTCTAATTTAGACTGTTTGTTTCCTTTCTTGTATAGATATGTGAATATATTATTGATGAATAAATGTTTCCATTATTCAATTAGTTGTACAGATAGCCAAATAATGTTTAATTATGTGACCTATTCATATTTTTCCATCAACTGATACTAAGATAATCATGAGTAATTCTTTTCATTATTTAACCAGCTCTGTGAATGATCAAATAATATTAAATTCAATTAATATCAGCAAATGAATCAATATTATTGTTTTCAGTATTTCCTTGAACGCATTTATTTGTGCCATGAACCTACTCTGAGATATGTTCTGTAAAAGCAGAATCTTTTGGAGGTTCAAACCATGTGCTATCTTTTACATATCAGTAAGATAAAATCTGATTGGACAATGAACCAAATGGGCTGGTGTGGAAGAAAAGTACTGCAGCACTCTCTTCTACAATGCTGGTATGGGGTTGGCCACTTCTGAACCATGATTCTCAGCACTTCAGCATATGGTCTTATATTCAGTATGAAGTATAACAGACAACCAGAAGTAGATAGGTAGCTCCAAAAGTAATGCCTCTTATTTATTTCTGTGGAAACTACAACAGATACAGAGAGCACAGTAACACTTTGATAAAGCCATTTTTTAAGATACAAAACCCTATTTTTCAACAGTCAGCACCATTAGCTATGCATTTTCACCAGTGATGAGCAAAAGTCTTCATGCTGTGCTTTTAAAAATCTACATCAGCAAAGGTGGTCCACTATTTCACAGCTGCTATGATGGCATCATTGCTAGGAAAGTATTAGCCATGCAGTTCGTATTTTATCAGCCTGAATAGATGGAAGTCATAAAACAGCAAATCTGGAATATATAGTAGATATCATAGAATAGTCCACCAAGACTGGCAGTGTGCTCCATGGTCTTCAACTGGTATGAGTCCTGTTATTGTGTTGCAGGAGAAAGTCTATCTTCTTCTCTTACCTGACTGGAAGTTTGAGCCTTCAAATTAGTCAGTATCATGATGTATCAGTCAGAATCTATGGTTTGGTTTCCAAGAAATCCAGAAGGATTGCTGCTTTCCAGTCCCAAAAGACTGTGCATATCACTTGGCCCACTGCGTGCTAAGTCTTGATGGGAAATTCACATCACATTATTTCCAAAATTTTGAAGCTGATAATCATCTCCATATATAGTTCCCTGGCCATAATCAACCAATTTACATGGACTGCGTGTTGGACTTGATTATCTCTAGAGGCTCCTTCCAACCCCTACAGTTCCGTGATTCTGTGATGAGCTGATCCAAACACTCTTCATTTCTTGTACCAGCTGTGTATGGCTGTCCTGAACATGGCTTGTCTCTTTCACGTCTCTGTTACCATGGCTGAAATGCACCACTCACTGCTTACATCCATTGTGCTAACATCCAACATTCAGCAAGCATTGATGAATGCAATCCACATGGAAGAATTCAGTGACACACCTTTTCTTCATACACACACATCAGATGCCATTTTTTCAGACTACATCTCTGTTGCCATCTGTCAAGTTGCTGCAAAATATAATGGAATATTTGTGGGTAGGTTCAACTTCTACTGCCATAAAAACAATGTCCGCCTCTGATATCATAGGCCAGCATAATAAAATAGGAGGCATTCACTTTCTGAGCAGCACTTGTAGATTCCCAGTATCTGTTTTGTAATAGCATTAGTTGGAATATCTTGTTCAGCTTAAAAGGAAAATCATTTGCATGGTACAAAACTTCAAGCCAGTTTCCTACGCTTTTCTGAATCCATTTTTATTTGGTGTATTTTGCTAGTGGTCTGACACAGTGTTCAAAAGACACTGCTGTAAATATG
The DNA here is from genome assembly GCF_019232065.1 of Centrocercus urophasianus. Classification (NCBI taxonomy): domain Eukaryota; kingdom Metazoa; phylum Chordata; class Aves; order Galliformes; family Phasianidae; genus Centrocercus; species Centrocercus urophasianus. The sequence continues at coordinate 37,993,328 of NW_024884253.1, forward strand.
GAAGATTATTAGTATAGGCATAAGAATACTGCAGTGCACTTGACAGATGAAAAAGGTTTATGATTAATCTATAACTGCCCTATGGTAGAAAACAACACTGTTTGTTGATTAATGTTCGTTTTATTACAGCTGTATCTTACCCTCAATCTTTGTGCAGAACTCTCTTTGAAGTCATTTTGATCTGTGTGGTTCAGTCAGGGGTAGCATATGACATTTGGGTACACATTTTCAAATACTTTCAAATATGACACTTGCCAACTGGAAATGCTATGTCTTGCATGCCCAAAATATTTCTTCATATGTGCAAATGTAGGTGATTGCACACTGTTTTAGTGAGTGAGATAGTTAAACTGGTAGATTTGAAAAATGCACTGTTGAGCTACTCAAGCTAAATTCAACCAGGCACACCTTCTGCAAGCTTCAATTTATGGCTATAGTGATAGCTGTTTCTACCTGGCTGTATCATTTTACTAGGATTAGAAAATTCTCTAGATGAATAATTAATAAATATGCTAATAAATTTGTATATATCTTATTACATATAAATACAGTTAGTGGTACCACAGTTCTTAATAAAGTCTTTTTGGCCCCCTTAATAATTATGTTAAAAATTATTTCTTACGAGATTGGTAGCATTTGAGGACTTAAGAATTTGCTAATTTATTTTATTTACATCCAGTTAAATACTGTTTTTCAGCATTGCTGATGGCTCAGACCTACGATAATTTTTGTAGAAAAAGGCTTGCTAAAATATATCTATGATAATTTCATAGTTCACATCATAGAACCAAAAGGATTAAAGGTGTTGCCCACACTTTGTGAAATCAGCAATGCCATAGAATTATATTGTTCTACACTGACATTACTAGAAAAGTCCTCTCACTGATGAAATCTGAGACAAATAACTAACCGTCAATATAATTTCCTCTATCTTTCCTATTTAATGCTGTAATGCAGAAGATACTACAGTTTGGCCCTTCAGCTTATGACAGATCGAATTTTCCTTGACTTGGTGATGTGACAAAGTTACTGCTCAAGGGCAAAAATACTCTGTAACAGATACACTAATGTAAATTAATTTATACTTCAAGAGAATTTTTTAAAAGTCAACTTTGTTTGTTCTTTTTAACTTCAAAATCTTTTAAACTCAAAATCCAGGCTGCATCATAATTTAGTAATTCCAAGAAAGCAATGAGTAAAATATCTGGTGTGAATGTAGGTTCTACTGCAGGATTAGGGAACTTTTAGAACTTTAATCGTTTATCTTATATATTGTTGGACTATCATGATGCCAGTGCCCTTTCAGCTGTGTCATAGGCCTTCAGTATAAGACTGAAGGAAGAACTGGTTGCAGAAGTAATTTTCTTTTGTCATGTTCAAACAAAGAAAATGTGTATTATTACTCTCAACAACAAAAGCTTCACTCAGATTGTCAGTTCACTTATTTCATTGCCTTTAGGCCAGAACTCTGGACAAGGTTTTGGTGCTGTCACATAGCCTTTTCCATCTCATTTAAGTAATCTGGCCTCCGTTTTGGGAATGCATTTTTATTGTGCTGTTAGCCCTTGTCCTCTACATGAATATTTCATATATCTACTAAGTGCTTTCACTGCATATATTAGTCCCTGGATTTCTTTTCTTTCTCCCTTTTTTTTTTTTTTTTTTTTTTTTTTTGGTCATGGTTCTTGCCACAAATAAAATGGTAATTGTGGCCTAACTATACATGAATAATCCTTTATGGGATGGGAATTTGCTACTTTGTTAGGCTTTGGCTAGGCTGTTGAAAATGCTTAAACAAAATCTGTCCATCATATTACATAAGCATTTTTCTATTTATATCTGCCTTTACCAGTCCATAACAAGCATAATGGGCAGTACGTGAAACAGTGGCCAAAAGACACGTTTATGACTCATACAGATGCCAAGGGACCATCCTAATATGGGCACAGCTTGGCATTTCTGCTAGCAGACCAGAGAGTAACTTATTTGTCAGTTTTTGAAGTTTACAGTTAAAGCCTATGAGTAAAGGTTTTAGTCATCTTAATATGAATCAGAGCTCATGGTTCCCTTGACTTCTTCTATTTAGTACTACAGGTAACAAGGAATGATCAGCCCTGGCAGTTCAAACAAATACTATACATCCAAAGCATGGTATAGACAAAAACATAATTTGTCCCATACTGTGTCGAAAGGGAAACATGTAAACATGCCCATTTGTTATTGTTCACAGAGCCACAGAATGGTTGAAGTTGGAAAGGACCTCTGAAGGTCATCATATCCAATCTCTGGACTTGATTTCATGCTCCATCTTTTCTACTGGACATAAATTCATTAACATTGGAATTGAACCACAATTATTTTCTAAGAAATAAATTTGGATGTGAAAACTGCAAAGGTTCATGACCTTGTTGTGATAACAAGAATATCTCCCAGCAGTTATGACTTATGTAGTTTGCATCTCTGAACAGGGATTTTGAAATGATGACTGAGTGGAGCAAACAAGGATTTCATAAAAAGGCAACAAGTATGTCTTATGACATGTTGGAGAGGAGATGAAGAAACTTCCTTCTGAACTATGCTAACCAAAGTTTTAAAGAAAGCATACTAGCGTAAGGGTATTTTCAACTTTTCTTTATTCTCCCATTCATGTATTTGAATATTAAGCCAAACTTACAGATGTTTCAGGGGCTGTTCTTGGATTACCTGGATGTGAAATACACAATGAATTATAAGCAGATTTACATAGGCTTTCTGTTCTTTTAAATATATATATATATATGTATATATTATTTTCTAATAGCTACATGTCAATTCACTGTTGGAAACAATGCTGGCCTACATCTTCAGAACATACTGCAGGATCCAGTGTACCATTACTTAAAAAAATCGTAGTCTTCTCTGTTAAATGAAAGCTGTAAAGGACTTGCTCATAAATGCAAAGCTTAGAAGTAATTCAATGAACTTACTTGTGTGTAGGTCTGAAACAACCTAGTTCTTGACTGCACAGAAGAAGCATATGCTGACCTCCCAAGTCTTGCTCCATCAGTGTGGAAGAACTTTAGATGAAGCCATTTATATAATATTACTTCTATCTGACAGATGACGTGCTTATGATGTTACAAATTGTTTGTTTGTTTCCCTCTAATTCCAATGAGAACAGTCCTTGTTTATTCTAAATGCAGAACCCCTTTAGCAAGTTTATGTGAATCTGTATGGTAGGATGAGATCACTTGTTAGCTAGGAGTCAACTAAACAGCATTATTTTGCCAGAGAAGACAAATCCATATACTTGCTACTATACATTTGTGGAATTTATTGACATCTCTACTTTAGACTGGAGTTCTGATTATATTAAAAGCTTGAAACATACTTAGTTCAATGGAAGCTTTCCTCATTAAACCTGGGTGCCATGCCTCAAGCCTGAGGTGTTTATTAGAACAATTTTCAGTGTTCAGCTCTAAGTCACCAAACAGAATTTTTATCTATATGCTTTATGTTATATTTACTTTTCAGTCATCTGCATATTAACATTTGATTAGCAACCACTTGTTTAAGAGAGCATGTCAGGTTATCTGGCTGAAGATAACAAAGCTTGTTTTCCATAGAGGCTTTCAGACTAGAGGCTACACAGATGTGCCTGAGTTAAAAGGATATCACTGTCTAGTCTGAGAAGTGTAGATGATTTCTGTATTTAGAGAAAACTCATCTGAAGCATCATAAAATAAAATGTACGGAAAGTATAATATTCCATAATTAAGATTTCTAATGAATTGCCTTGTTAATCCATACAGTGTATGCGTGTCGCAAAATTTTCCTGGCTTAATTAGTGCGCTTGCTGATTATGTTTATTTCCTGATGTACACACTGATTAAGCATTGTCCATACACTGAGGCTTGAAACAGGATCAGTCAACAAAATGCTACCTAGTTGTTTAACTGGAGACTCGGAATGCAAATAGATCAACTTATGTAAAATTAAATTAGTTCTAATAGAATCCATTCTGACTGAGCAGCTGGTGACACATTATAAACAGGATTCTCTTATTACGTGAAATAAAGGGCTTCTGCTAACAGATGCTTATATACTTTTAAGCCACATAAAATGTCATAGTATGCTTCAGGTCTGAAGTTAAAGAATGAAAGTAAATTCTGATCTTGTCAGGTAACACTTGTCTTAGCACTGCTATTTGAATGTAGGGTCAGCTAGCCCTGTGTGCTCTGTATGGAAACATAAGCATCTGAAACTATTCAGTCATTAGTTTCACAGCCAGCGTATTAAACTTAGTCTCTTTAATAAGCACTTTCTGTTTTCTCTAATAAGCAGATTTTTGAAAAAACATTTAAGCTGTTGGTACTGTCTCTTAAAACCATAATTATTTTGTTCTTTTAGTAGAAAGTGACTGTTTTGTCCGTATTGTTCTTTGGGAACATCATTGTAGACAGGCTATAACACTCAAGCTAACCATTAAGTTAGTGGTGTACTGTTCTTGGTAAGCACTTGACAATGAATTGCACTTTTTTGCCTTGGAATGCTATCAGCCACACTGAAATATGTTAAGACTCAGTGACAGGCCTTTTCTTAGTGACATAAGGTCTGATGGACTATATAAATGAAGTAGTGTGTTTTAACTCCAGCACGTACAGTTTATATGTGGAAAGTTTAAGCCTCCAATACAAAGAGTGGAATAATTTCAATAGATCTCAGTATTAAGCAAATGACTGTCACTTAAAGGTTGGATGTGCCTGGATGTGTGGATTTTTTTTACTTTTAATGGATTCACTCTGATCATAAATTTATTTGTAGATGACTTTTTGTGAAGACACTGTATTGAAACTTACGTCTGTTTCATTCTCGCTCTGTGTTTGAGAGTGCTTAAGCCACTAGTATTTCTGTCTTTAGCTGACTTTCTAAATACACTACCATACAAATTAAGGCACAGGAATGCTTTAAAACATAATAAAACTAGTCATATCTTTATTAAGTGGATTGGGAAAACAATCAAATGCTCAATTTTAACTCCATTCCAGGTATGTTTATGACTTTATTTTGTTTTTCTGACACTGGCAACTGCTATGCAGAATTTACAATGTTGGCTGATCTAACCACAACCTGGCAGTTTTCTTCTGGCCTTACTCAGTTCTAATTTTATATCAGTGGATGTTATGGAGACAGAGGTCCATAGAACTTAAACAGTAATGTTTTAAACAGTTCTTGCAGAAAATAGACCAGTATAGCTAGTTATAAATCCTAATGGTTTAATTTTTACTATCATTTGAGTAAATGAGTGATAACTGTTGGTTCAAATGATTGCATTTGTACTTTATTATTTTCTGAATATAAGACTGAATTATGAAGATGTGGATTTTCAACCAGCTGGAGTCTTACTCTATACTTGCTTTCTTTTTTCAACCTGTAAGACATATTACATTCCGATTTAAATAATATTGCCTGAATGGATATACATTTATCTACTTTGTGCATTTTGTTTGAAAAGGGAAAATGACTATTTACCCTTATAGCTTGTGTTAGTCTGGGTTTTTTTTACAGAAATGGGAATTCAATGTGAAACGTATATATGATCATATGATTTTCCACTCAGTATATGAAATTATATTTCATATACATTAGAAAAATTGTTGGAAAAGCGCATATATTATAAAAGAAAAAAAAATTCTGTATGTTTTAGGACCAATAAATGCTCTTTCACATCTTTATTCACACAGAGTATAGAATACACAATTCTTACTGCTTTTTCAAGACTCAGTATATTATATTCTTACTTCTTGCACCTAAAACCAAAAGTATTCTTCCTATATATTAAAAAATGTGATTCTAATTTTCTTCACTTTAAGAGCACCGCTCTCAATGGTGTGAAACGATACAGCGTTGTTTTCTGAATTATATTTCTGATCAATAATATTCTTGTTTTCAGTTTTAGAATACACAACTTTATGGTAAAAAACAATAGTCATGAATGCATGCCAAAAATTACTTATGTTATATAACAGTAGTGTTGGGAGACATTTAGTCTTGAATCAGGCATCTGAATGCAGTATAGACTGCCTTTCAGACCTTCTAGGTGTTAAAATCTTTTGAAATTCTGCCTTCAGATACCATTCTTTTTGCTTAGTATCCCTAAATATGTGAAAATCTTTGTGTTCTGTAGGTTTGCTTCTAAGTACAGTAATCTCTTAAAAAAAATGCCTCAATGAAAGGCTCTTAAATAGATAGGGATTCTATAACCTATCAGTATAATGAAAGCATTTTAAAGTGAGTTACTAATTATGAACACGAAACTGCTAACTTGATCAGGTTTTACGAATGTAAGTAGCAATGGAGTAGAAGATACAAACGGATTTTAATCCACATAAAAGTTTTAGACACCAAGACATATGTTTGTTTTTATATGCACTTAAATATTTCTCTATCATTGAACATATTATAAAATCTCATTTCTTTGCAACTTTTTGGAAATATGGGGGGGAAAAAAATTGTAACTTTTAAATATTAGAAAAATAATTTAAATTTGTACTTACATAAGCTCATACTTTTACTTGCTATTGATTTTATTTTCCTTCAGCAGCCTTTATTAGTGAAGTATTCAGCCAAGTAAAAAGCTATTTATGCTAGCTAAACATGTGTACAATAGAAACAGTGGCTAATAATCTTATACCTGGGCACTGGTAATTATGATCAGTTTACATTCCTACCATTGTCTTTCTGGTCTCCCCCATTTTATGCCCAGAAAGAGGAGAAACAGCCAGCACTGGTTCCAGACTGAAATTTAAACAGCCAAAAGTCATTATACCGTTAAGCAAGAAAAAAATACAAAGTGAGCAAACTAAATCCAAATATATTTAATTTCCTGCTTTATCCTGTACGGCCTTTTCATGTGATTCATTTAAAAAACAAAAACAAAACAAAACAAAACAAACAAAAAAAAAACAGAGAGAAAGAAAGAAAGAAAAAATAAAAACAACACAGCAAAATAAATTACAATCACAGCTCTGTCAAAGTGCAAAACTTCATATTTTCACCCCACTTCTAGAATGTGGCAACAGCAAAATGTTAGTGTGTTAGATCGAAATGAAAACCACATGAATTGAAATATCAAACTTCATGCTCAATAGGACTGAGAAAGTTCCTGAGACACAACCTTAATTTAAAGAAGCAAAATTACAAGAAATCATGCAGAGTAGCATTCTTCTCCTCTCCTTAGAAATGCACAGCTCTTTATTATGGAAAGGCCCATCTATAGTTAGATTGCATTATAAAGCCAACTTCCATTATAAAACCCTATTTTATCCCCCCTGTAACTTTGACTTGAAAAACTGGAATACAAATTGCCACATTTTATCCAAAAGAAAAGTAGAATAGATTAAGATTTTGTATTGTTTGATAAGATGGAAGGATTGGATTTTATTTTTATTTTTTATCTGTGAAATTGGGGGGAAATTTGTTTAATAGTTGAAAAATGTAAGTTGCTAAGAAAAAGCAACTCAACTGATCCAAAACTCTTACTGTATCTGTTGTTAACGTACCTGCACTTATTGGTTGAAGCGATTTACAAATTATTTAGCAAAACACTCTGCCGCACCTCAAGTACTGTGTCCACTTTTGGGCCCCTCGCTGCAGGAAAGATGTTGAGGTCCTGGAACGTGTCCATAGAAGGGCAATGAAACTGGTGAGGGGTCTGGAGCACAAGTCTTATGAGGAGCGGCTGAGGGAGCTGGGATTGTTCAGTCTGGAGAAGAGGAGGCTCAGGGGAGACCTCATTGCACTGTACAACTTCCTGAAGGGAGGTTGTGGTGAAGAGGGATTTGGCCTCTTCTTCCAGGCAACGAGCAGGACACGGGGTAATGGCTGCAAGTTGTATCAGAGGAGGTTTAGGTTAGACATAAGGAAGAACTTTTTCTCTCAGAGAGTGGTCAGGCACTGGAATGGCTGCCCAGGATGGTGGTGGAGTTGCCGTTCCTGACAGTGTTCAAGAGGCGTCTGGATGAGGAGCTGCGAGATATGGTTTAGTAGCTTGTGGTGGCAATGGTAATGAGGAGAAGGTTGGACTAGATGATCTTATAGGTCATTTCCAATCTTGTGATTCTATGATTCTATGATAGCTACATATGATATATATATATCTATAGTTATACATATATATATATATATATATATCAATAAGTAGTGTTGGGCCTAAATTTTATCTTGATGATGGGCCTATTTTTTCTCTTGGAGATGACAGTAGAGATAGTCTACATGTTACTTCTATAGACACAGAATTAGACAATCTGATGGATATTTTCAAAAGCAATTCACTTCTTTGAGGTATATATTCTCCACAAAGTGAAGTGTAAAATACATAATGATGTACTTAGAGTTTTTAAGCAAGTGTTTATATTCTGCAGTTCTTCAAATATTCTTTGTTGAAATTCCCAGCACAGAGGGAACGAGTGAGTGTTAAAGACTGTTCTTGGAAGGCCAGAAGAAAATAAATACTTGCTTACTCAGGGCTACTAACTGCAGTTTAGAGACTGCCTAATGACACTGTGGTGAACACTAGCCACTCCCAACATTCAGTCTAATTTATCATGCTTGGCTCATTTCCTAGGATTAGGTCCAGAATAGCCTCTGGCCATGTAGGCTGTTCAACAAACTGTGTAAGAAAAGAAAGCAAGTACAGTCCACGGAAACATACTTCCCCCCCTCTTTCAGATAGTTGTTATCCTATTCTGGATCTAAGCATTTTAAATTCTTTATGATTAAGACCTGGCATTCTTGGAAAGCTATTTAATTTACTGAGGAAATATACATAAATATACATGTACACACACATATATAGTTCTCTCTTAACTTTGTGTTAGCCTTTTAGCAAAGGTTTCTAGTATTGTTTATTTCCATTTTATTCAACTGATATCTTCAGTATATGAAATAATAAGTTTTTTCTCCCCCGAATATTTTGTTGTATTGTGTATAAAAAGCTGCTTATATGTGTGCATGTGCATATACATACAGTGGGTGAGTTTATGTAAAAATATGTAAAAGCTGAGATTATTTTGCAGGCTGTTATTTATGATGATTTGGATAGCCCAAAGTTTGTTGTGTACAGTGTTGCAGTATTAAATAATGTAATTATCTGGTGTATTAGAATGGCATTTTTTAATGCTAACAAGATGCATCAGAAAGTAAATTTAGAACAAATTGTGACTATCTACACACAATATAGGATACACAGTTGAATGTGACTTCTGGCTTTTTTTATGCAGTGCTTAAATTGCCCACATGCTACCATTATGTATGGTATAATGTGACTCTTCAAATGTACTATTACACAATATTCCATTACACAAATGGAATATTTTCAAAAGCGTAAAAAAACCTACAACTTTAGAGATTTTAAGAATCAATAAAATCTGACAATGTTTTAACAATGCAATAGAAGATCTGTACTGGGAAGATAGTTCTTCTGAAAAAAAAAATCATATTGTTTTCAGTAGGATATTTCTGTAAAATAAATCCTAAAAATTTAGGAGCAGCAGGAAAATTATTCTGTGCCAAATAACTTGAGAGTGAAAAAATGGAAAAGATGCCAATGTTTTCTGTGTTTGTATTCATACAAAATATCTTTAAAAAATTCTGTTTTAACCAGCTGATTTTTCATTATGATAACATCCATACACCTTTGGATTTTCCTTTGCCATTCACATTTCTTAAAACCAAGCAATGCTGAATTCACTGTTTCTGCAGGGAGATAGGTATGTAAATCATATAGGTGAGCCTGAGAACTGAAAAAAATGTGCAGGATTTCCCTGATGGAAGCCACTGTCAAGGATCACATAAAATATTGCTGACAGTAGCTCTTTGTAAATGCTGCAGAGAGAGAAGCAGAAGAGGTTGCTTAGGTACTTTCCTAAGATATAGCTATCAGAATTAAAAAGCTCTGAACAACCACAGATGGAAGGCAGGGGAAATCTGGGGACAAGAATTTCATTTGAAAGACCAGCATTCAACAGATGAGTGTGACTGTATCTGTGACTTCTTCAGTTTGGAGAACTATGATATGTGTGCAAAGCAAAGCAAAGTAGGGGCATGCCTGCATACAAGTACAGATAAGAGAAAGGAGTTTTTTCTCCCTGAGAGAATTGGAATACTCCTACTAGCAGGATCATGGTGAGCTTGAGTGAATAAACTGTAAAGAAGTGTATAAGATGAGCTGAGGGAAAGACCGCCTGCCAATGTTTTCACTAAACCATGTCCCTCAGTACAACTTCGAAACGTTTGTTGAACATCTGCAGGGACGGTGACTCCACCACCTCCCTGGGCAGCCTACCTGTCCAGTCTCAGAGAGAAGCATTTCCTAATGTTCAACCTGAACCTCCCCTGGTGCAACTTGAGGCCACTACCTCTAGTCCTAGTGCTAGTTACATGGGAGAAGAGGTCATCACCCACCTCACCACAATCTCTTTTCAGGCAATTATAGAGAGCAATAAGGTTTCCCCCAGGCCTCCTCCAGACTGAACAATCCCAGCTCCCTCAGCCACTCCTCACAAGACTTGTGCTCTAGTCCCCTCGCAGTATTGTTGCCCTTCTCTGGACACACTCCAGGGCCTCAGTATCTTTCCTGTAGTGAGAGGCCCAAAACTGAGCACAGTACTCAAGGTGCACCCTCACCAGTGCTGAATACAGAGGGGTGATCACCTCCCTGCTCCTGCTGACAGCACTATTTCTGATACATGCTAGGATGCCATTGGCCTTCTTGGCCACCTGGGCACACTGCTTGCTCATGTTCAGCAGAGCATCAACCAGTACTACAAACACTCAAGTTTTCAGATAAGTCTTGAAATGATAGAGGTGTCACCTTTACTTTTAACAGCATTTGCTATGGTATGTGAAAGACAGGAATTACATGTAAAGATAGAAATATATAACACTGGATTTAGAAGTATAGTATAACGTTCTCTAGAGTAAACGTAACATAGTCATGGTCAGTTTTTCTGAGTCAGTATAATAGCTTGAAAATCACAGAATCATAGAATCACAGAGTGGCCTGGGTTGAAAAGGACCACAATGATCACCTACTTTCAAACCGCCTGCCATGGGCAGTAAGGATCACTAACCACTAGACCAGGCTATCAAGAGCCACATCCAGCCTGGTCTTGATTGCCTCCAGTGAGGGGGCATCAACAACTTGCTTCAGTATGTCATAACCCTCTGAGTGAAAAGCTTCCTCCTAATATCTAACATAAAATCTCCCCTGTCTTAGTTTAAAACGATTCCTTCTTGTCCTATCACTTTAAACCCATGTAAACAGTCGTTACTAACTTGTGACAAGGTCTGACATTGTAACTCAAAAGAATTTTTCCAGCTGATTGGCTATTCTAACCTCAAATGAAAATCTGGTAGCTTTCATAATAGAAAGTTTCTTACCACAACAGCAATATGATTATTGCATTGTTATTTATGCATTTAATAATACAATGATTAGGAGAAAGATGTGTATGAGGGTATTTTTAATTAGCAGCAGGAGCTGAGAAAATATGTTGATCTTAATATTTAGTCTTATTGCGGGAATTCTTTGATAGGCTTAATCCATATTTGACATCACCTGCAACTGATTTTGAGAGTTTATTAAATAACTGTTTTCAATAACTTATTAAACCTATATATTAAAGTAAATAAAAGTACAAAGAGAAAAATAGTTTCATTTCCCAGTTTTAGTTCAGTCTTGATTGAAAAATTTGTAACTCAAAATAATGGCTTTTAATCACCCTTTCAGTGAGGCACAATCCCAATACCCATTAAGGGTAAAATTTAAATATTTCTGAAATTGACAATTGCCCATAATCCTTTGAGTGTTTGTATGGAAAGCCTAAGAGAACTGTGTGAGCACCTGCACTAGAAAGAAGAAAGAAATAAAACTCACCTGAAATGCATGTTTCCAGTGATAGAATCTATTGGCAGAAAAGTGAGGCTCCGAATTTCCTTGACTTTCTCTGGTGAAGGTAGCAGGAAGAAAACATAATCCTCCCGTCACTTCAGTGAATTAAGTAATTCATGGAAGACATACTGAAAGCCTTAACCAGAATTCTGAAAGCCAATGTATCATTTTATTTAGAGAAATCATTCTGTTATTAATATTTGGTTAAGTATACTTTATTTTTCATCCTTTTCATTCTTCTAAATAGAAATTATTGAAGTAGTATATTGTGCAAACATAAATATCTTTTTTAAATGTCATTTCTAAATTAAACGCTTAATGACTTGCAGTTTTCCTACTACATATATATCTGGCAGTTTTCTTCATCATGAGCTTGCTAACATAACTCAGTAATTTTTATTCAACCAAGAGCTACATGACTTTGTCAGTTTTGTCAGTGCTGTTGTCTGTAATGACTGTGCACTGGGTACTTGGTGATGCCCATGTGTGCAATGAGTTTACTGGCACCAGAAGAGAATATTTCATAGAATCATAGAATCATAGAATCACCAAGGTTGGAAAAGACCTAAAAGATCACCCAGTCCAACCGTTCACCTATTCCCAATAGCTCCCACTAAACCATGTCCCTCAACACAACATCCAGCCTTTCCTTGAACACCCCCAGGGTCGGTGACTCCACCACCTCCCTTGGCAGTCCATTCGAGTGCCTGACCACCCTTTCTGAAAAGTAATAATTCCTAATTTCATATCCTTATCTCTTCATGAAGAATCAAGGTTTTATCTCCCATATTGCTTCTTATCCAGTATGTCTCATTTAATCTCTTTGATTTCTTTGATACCTCTCAATTTCCTGAATGCTCAATTATGACTCTGTTCTGATAGAAGCTGTTTTTAAAAATAGAAATATATTTGTTTTTTTGAAGTTGTGTTGAAGTTTTTTTTATAGTAGGATTTCTCAAGTTGTATTTTTAGTATTTTTCCCCTCAAGGTCTGTCTTAGGAATATCTGCTTTGTTAAATAGGCTGTATCATAACCAAGTTTTATCTTTTTAAAATGAATCTTTAATATTATTTTGTGATATGTAGGACTGCAGAGTATATATATACATATATATATATTTGGCAGAGGAATTAAAACTTTTTTTTTCTTACTGTAGCAGTCACTTCTTCATTACTGTAAAGATAAGCTAAATTCAAGGGAAAAGAATGAATTTTTAAAGCTAGGTACAATATTCATTATAGTAATTTAAGGTTTTGCTTTCTTTTGAAATTTCCTTTGAACTCAAATAGCAGCCAACTAACTTCTGTGTGGTCTTCAAGTAAATTTTGTCTCTCATTCTTTCCTGTGATCTGTTTAGTATTTTACAACCATTAATTTACCATTTTGTTTATGCTCTTTTGAGGGAATTTTTATTAATATAAGATGATAAAGTCTTGTAGCTGAGGATACTTATTAGACTTATACGATGCCATGCAACTGCAAGTTTGAATGATAGCTACTGTATATTGCAATGTATATTTACTCCATTCATGATTCTATATCAAGTCATCATTTTTAGATTTCACTTTTTTCAAAGTGATGTGTCTAGGACATAAGTCAACTCTTCATCCTTTTCTTGTTACTCTTGTGAACATGGAACCTCCTGTTGATTAGAGAGTCAAAATAGAATGTGGATTCAGATTTAAGATTTATTTTTAAAAGTTTAAAATAACTATATCCACAGTACATATATTGTTTTAAAAATGTATAGACAATGCAAACAATGTGCTCCTTGTCAGTGCATGTGTATTTACTGAACTGTAGACTGTGCATAAAACAAAGTTACATTAAATGTGGACTTGGTTAAGATTGAGTTAATAACAAGGATAATTTTTTTTCTTACTTATGTGTCTTGGTGGAACTTAAGAAATATCTTCCAAAGCCTTTTTTCAGCAAGCAGATTTGAATATGTATGTCACTATGATTACACAGATAAGAATCAAACAGGAAAAAGTAATCTGTAAATATATATCCCATATTTGTCTCATGATGTGAGAGGATGTGAATAGTTTTGTGAAACAAGCTGTAACTTTAAGGTGAATGAGATATTTCACAACACAGAACTATACTTAATGGTGGAAAATATAAAGACAGTGACCTAAATGACAGTCTCACTCAATGATCAATTAGGACCATGCACAGCAGATTAAAAAAAAAAAAAAAAAAACCCTTGGAAAAAAAGCTCCATCTGGTTCTGAAGACAGTGGCCAGACCCATAAATAACACAAGCTGTCAAGAAAACATCATTCCTATAGTACTCTGTTTGTTGGCTTTCCAATTATAGATCCACTGCAAGGAACCTTGGGGCTTTGCAGAGATTTGTACCACACTTAATGTCCTCAGCTCACTATAACAGCTACATTCCTGAGTTATTTCCATATTATTGAAGAATGAAAAGTACAGAACATAAACACATACACTCTAGAATCAAACTGTACCTGTGCACGCACACATACAAAGCAAGAATAAAAATAAGAACCCAAAGGCTTTAATTTCAGCTCAGCCTTTTTAAAGGAGTAAAAGAAAACTCATCAGGAACATTATATTTGGAAGATGTAGTCACAAACTCCACACTAATATGACATAAAGATGAACAGTAGGCTTTACTTTACATTTGTTTGTGTTTTATGTAACTCTACTGGTGGCTAGTAGTGGGGAATACTAAATATAGAAAATAAGCACTTCTGTTTTTCATTCAGTTAAAACAGCCATATACTATTTTTTGTAGTTGAAAAGTAAAGATGATGTAGTACTGAAATTACAGTTACTGGTATCTTCTGTTACTAGGTCAAAAGGTGCACTGTACAAACAGTATGATAAGTACACTATACAAATGTATAATTTAAAGTTCTAGAAGTTTAGAATATAAAGTTTAAAATATAAAATTGTAATATATGTAAGCTTTACCTTTGTAGAAATTAACTATTGGAAATGCTGATACAGAACACGAGAAACAATGTGTTGCTGAGCCCTGTCGAAGCAAAGGAGGATCCACAAGTTTGGCACTGCCTCTGGAGTTTCTTATCACTTGCTTCAGCTGTTTTCTCACCAGCTCAATTTTATTTCAGAGGGTGCAGTGCTCATCTCTGTCTTCAAATCTACACATGACACTTCTTCAAGGTGTGGGGACTTGAAGGGGAGGAGTTTCAACAATTTCATTAATTTTGAGACATTTTCTCAAGTGATGGATAGCAAGCTTCTTTGGTCTGGTTCTGTGCTATACCTCCAGCACACAATGAACATTATGCATTCCAGAGTATTTCATCATTTGTACCTGAAATGTTCTCCCCTCTACTGCAGAGGGAGAGAAAGGAACTTCCATTTCTCTAAAGTGTTCCCTGGGGAAACTTTAGAGAAAATAACAAAAGACACATACAGTTTCTGGATATGCAGTTTCTTAGCTGAACATGACTGAACTTTATTTCTGAATAATCAAATGGTGATTCACATACTCAAAATATTAAAGAACAAGAAAGTTGTGGCACATAGAGAGTCTTCAAATATTTTGTTTGTTCAGAGGTTAAAAGGTGATCTTCAGTCCTTTCTGTTAACTATTGAAGATAAATAGCAAATTGCTGTGTTTATTTCTTCCTTGTTTGCATTTGGAAGACAACACACAGAAAATTCACTTTGAAACATTTCCTTAAAGGCATATGATAAATCCCTGCGGAGAAATTCACAGCCTGAAGAGAGCCTTGTGCTCGCGTTTGATAGTGACAGATAGCAGTGGAAGCACAGTAGTTGCTGCTCTGAACTAAGAGACCATTATGTGTGCAACCCACATTGAGACCACTGCAGAATAAAGCTCCCCCAAGCCCCACCCAGAAGTGTGGCTGCCTTTGTAATTTTAATTGGTCTGTGTTTGTGGAGTGGGGCCTCTATTTACTTATGGCTTGGGGCTTGTGTTTACCAAGCCTGGTGGAGGCCAAGTGTCATATCACTGAAGCTTAGTTCCTGCAAGCTCTCCTGATATATCTTGAGGCACTTTTCTTTTCAGTATCTGTGCCTGTCTAATTCGCGAGCTTCTGTGAAACAAGCGCAGGAGGGTACAAGGCCTACAGGGAGGAATTACACCTAATTACTCAAATAATTGCTAGGCTGTTGCCTTCTTAGTCACTGAAAATAATTTCCAGGTCCCTGGCTTTTATAGATAGTCTTCTAGAGGCAGGAGGACACAGCCCCCTTTTTAACTCAGCCCATTCAGTCACAAAATCAGAACACTCGAGCCTGCAAAATTAATAAGCACCACTTCCATTACATATATTTTAGGTTGTTGTTGCCGTGGCGATAAAGTCAGGGACATTGAATCTCCTCTGTTGAGCCATTGTTATCATCCCTGGCCATCTGCTGCAGAGGAGTGATATTCCATCTCATTTGCATGATGACTGATATATGGGAGGTTTGGAAGGACATATGCCACAGCAATCATGTGATGAAAATTAAAGTGAAAGTTTTGGGCCCAGAGCCGAAAAAAATCTGTGTATGCGCATGAGGCTGTTGATGTGCAAATGTGAATCATATTGAGAAGGTTTGAATAGGGAGGTGTGACGTAAAGAGGGGACACAAACGCAGGTGCTTATCTCTAGGCAGTCAAAGGCACTGGATGTCATATCATGGGAACTACCTTTCAAAGGCACAGCTTTAGTGCACAGTTCAGCACACAAGGGAGGAGAAACATATAAGTTTTGGAAACAAAAATAAAGTAAGTTTAATAACTTTTTCACACTATTCTGAACCCGTTGATGTTTAAGCAACTTGTACTATTAGTAACTTTCTGTCTTTTTCTATGGTTTGTGCTCTTATTTTGCAAAAAAAAAAAAAAAAAAAAATTAAAATAAAAAATATCCTGTCCATATATCAATGTTGAAAGCTTGAGAGATTTGTGCTAAGTTTGAGGGTTTTTAATCAATGTTTAAAATGCTCTCTGCAAACTTTTCTTTTTGTTGAAATAACACTAATGTTTCTTCCACAATATATGCTTGGTCATTATCTTAAATGCTATTTTGGGCCTCAATTAAAAAATAGCTTCTTGTAACTGCTTTGAGAAGGCTTTCTGAACAAAATGTCATGGTGTAATTGCATTTATACTGCCTCAGTAAAGCCTTTGTTCATATACATTTTAGAATTGTGCAAATTTGCAGCTTTGGCTGTTTGATTTGAGGAAATGATCACAAGGACACTTTTCCTCTCATTTTGAAAAGTTATTGAACTTAAATACTAACACTGAAAAAAAATGAAGTGAGAAAAACGAGACGAGAGAGAAAGGCAGTGGTGCCAGCATAGGGACTGTTCGATAGATGCAGGTTCACTTGCAGATATGTATGACAAACCAAATAGGTTTTTCTTATTACATTTTTGGAAGCTTTAAAATCATGGATAATGTTTCCAAAATGAAGATTGTTGATCACTGTATTTAACAGCATTACTCTAAATGAAAAAGGGTCTTTCGAAGTGTGACATTTAAGTCCTTTAAATTATTTGAAATTCAGAGTGTGAATTGAGAGCTTCTGATTTAAAAAGCGAATGCTGTACACTTTAGAATGAATGTCTCTGTCAGGAAAATCTTTTGAAAGTTAAATGACAGTAATATCAGGCAAGGTTGAAGAATGAAATGGACCTTCTGGGACAGCGTTTTGCAGGATGATTTTTATGAAATAGCATTTGGTGCTAGAGAAAGTCTGCTTAACACTCTGATCAGCAATAGCTCTCTCTCTCTGACTTTCTTTTGTCTTTAACAAAGCACTTAGTTCAGATGTTTGTCTTTCTTCATATGTAAATAACAAGACAATCTTTTGCAAGATGCTGTGAATTTTTCATCTAAAAATTATAAAAACACGAATCCAGGATTTTATCCTTAAAGTGTGTGGGGTGGACTTTGTCACTCAAGGATCTTTTTTTTTGGATTCGAAATGACCATTTATTATCTCTTTTGTCACTGAAATTAGTTGAGTTAATTGCATAGATGTGTCTTCTTTGGTTTGGCTATGAAACGGTTTTGCAATTCTTGGGGAAAATTACAGCGTTTGTGATTAAAGCTTTCACTGTGGCAATAACATATTTCTGGTAAAAGGTGGCTAACAAGTAATCCAGATTCAAAATGAGGAATTTCTAAATATAGACTTTGCCTCCCAAGTTTGGAGCATTTTATTTTTACTTGTAAATATCATCTGTGTATTATAGTACTTTCATGCCTGCAGGCTAAGATTACCAGACTTCTTTTTTTTCTCCTCCTTCTAAATATTCAATTACTCAATGGTAATTATTATTATGTGGCCTTCTTGGCTTACTGCAATATTAGATTAATATAGATTTCTTGTGCCAAATTAGCGGAAATCACTGTTATACACAAGAACGAATCACTTTTTTTTAGTTTTATTTACTTTGTTGAATAACAGGAAGACTTTTACATCATGAGGCTTTATTCTTGAGACTTTTAATATAATATGTCTTTAAAGCTAAGAAGGAGACAACGTATTTTTGTTTTGACTTTTCCTTTGTCAATTTCTAATAGATAGAAACTTCGGTTAAATTATAATTTAGCTTTTCCAAAGATCTATAAATGGAGTCTTTTGTGAATGAAGTCACAGTTAAAGTCTCCTTCTCTGTGGTTATTGTGGCAGAGATGTGTAGTGGAGGTAAGAAAACCGAAAATGAAAGAAAAGGAACTGTCCAGGGTACTGCATCTGATTAACAAATGTATCCTGTTATTGTACAGGAAAAAAAATCTGTAGAATTACAGAGAACTGCCTTCATTTGTTACAGTGGTGGGGTTTTTTTATTATTATTATTTCTTTTGTTTTGTTTTGTTTTGTTTTGTTTCAAAACTAGATAAATCTGACGCTGAAGTTAACTGTAAGAAAAATGTGTATGAAAAACTTGTTTCAGAAACACATCAAGTTTCCGTGAACAACACAAACATTTTGAAAAAATTGCTTATTTAAGCTAAAGTTTGTTTGTTATTTTTTCCTCCAAGTTACAGACAATACAATTTTTCAGGTCTAAATTAAACTTTGAATATGACACAAATAGTTTCTATGGTAGTGTTGCAACATAAACAAAACAAACTAACAAACAAAAAATACCAGACCCCAATCTTGCATTACTTGATTGCTTTTGAAATGAATTCTTGTCCTTATGTGACCTGAAATGTCTGGTTACAAAGCTATAGAAATCCAAACGATCATATTTGTTTGATATGAAATGAAAAAAATAGTCAAATTGGAAGTTTAACATCATGAAATTCAAAATCCCAAGCGGTATATAAACATTAAAAGAAACTTTGGACTGCTAATCCTAGGAAATGAGTTTTATGGATTGAATTCAACAAGGCTTCAGAAATGGTTCCATCTGCTGCCTAGCAGCTGGTGAAAGGATAAATTTAATTCATTAATTCATTTGGAAAAAAGGATCCAAGTAGTAAAGACTTCATTGCTCATAATGCACATAGGTGGAAATCAAAACTGAAATTAGGTCCAGTATCATCTTTGATAATGAGTAGCATTTTCTTTGTTATTTTTGTAATGATCACGCAGTTGACGTGTATATATCACCTATATGCTGTCATTTTTATGTATCAAAAACTTGAGAAAACAAAACTCCTCTTCCAAAAGAAATGCCCCTGCTTTTGGAGTTACAGATTATGTAGGTTTAAAAAGCTGGAACATTTCACTGAAGAAATATTGTTATGTCTCAATGAATATTTGCAACTTCTTTTTGTTGTCAGTTATTAATAAAGGTACTGATGTATTTAGAAAATCAGCATATTTGCAGTTAATTCATAATAAAAGTCCATATCCACAATGCCAAATGTGCAGAAATTATTACTTTACTTTTTCATTTGAGACACAAGTTTCATCTGTTATTTTCTTTCCTGTCTCCACCTGTTATACGTATATATATGTGTATTTACAATAAGTGCTAAAAAATTATACATGAGTAATAGGAAAAATATGTTAAATACTGAGAAAGAACAGTAATGAAATATGCAGGGTTTTAAAAGGCAAAAGTAATTGGACGCATGCTTCAATAATAACGTTTTCTAAGTGTGAGATATAAAGTTATCAAACTTGACACAAATTCCAGCTACACTTTTTTTTAAAAAAAGCATTTGCCTCTACTTCTTTTAACCTAAATCACAAGCAGTGAGTGCAAAGTTATCTAAGGTCTTTGAACCTTGAAGTAATCAAGTGACGTTAGTGAGTCTTATTCACCTTATACCAGGCACACAGGTAAATGTGCTCCTCATTACTCTCAGATGGATTCACAGGACTGAAGAACCTGTTATCCCAAAGCCAGCTAAATATCCTCCAGTGCCTATTTTCAATGTTTCTGCTTGAGATGATGATTTCATGAATGATATTTGGCTTTTCCTGTTTCCTGTGTAGCCCAAAGCTCACTGCGGTGGGTTTGTTGGATTTACTATAAAGGTTCTGTTCGCACCCTGTGGGTTGGGTTAAGAATTAGGATTTATGCGTTTACTTCTACTGTTGCATTGTTTATACAGCTTTGGTTTAGTTTTGATCCTTTTTTTTTTGCCTTTGAGGCTCTTCCACAGTGTCAGCTGCTGACTGATAGTAGGAGAACGGCCTCGTGGTGTGAATGAAAGGGACCTAGCGGTTGGTAAACAGAGATAAGGAATAAATAGAGCACAGGCAAAAGGAGATAGTTCTGTGGGAGCCCAGATTGCCGCCAGTCTGTTCAAGTGAGATGCAGTGTCTGTCCTTTTCCCAGATTAAATTAGTGTGCGAAATCTCCAGTGACCTCCTCCCCTTCTCCCCATACTCTTTAGCCAAGCTGAACAGCCTCTGCTGTAAAGTATTCATTTTATCCAGGGACAAGTTGGACAATAGAACTCTCCCTGTTACTTATGGACAGCTGTCGTCATTCATAGGGCTTTTCAGCATTTCATTTTTCAGAAGAGTTAAAAGGGTTTTACCTTGTAACTGACGAGAGGTTAGAAATGCAAAGAAGCCAGCCCTGAGATTGCTCGTAGTAAGTTAATAAATAAACATCATCCCCCCCACACACATATCCCCTCCCCAATGTGCGAAAGACTGTGTATTTTGTTAGTACTGCTCTTCTTATTTAAAGGGGTTTAATTGTGATAACATGATTACACTGAAGCATGAACTGCATGAAGATATTAACAAGTAGAGACACAGCGATATACAGGGCCCCCAAGGTTTCCCCAAATTAAAGGTGACCAGTGCAAACTCAGTAAGTACCCCTTTCCCTTCTTTGCCCTTGCTATTGCCTGCGTCTCCTATCACTTTATTACCTGCAAATAACTCCCAGGGAAGAGTA
Source organism: Centrocercus urophasianus (assembly GCF_019232065.1). Classification (NCBI taxonomy): domain Eukaryota; kingdom Metazoa; phylum Chordata; class Aves; order Galliformes; family Phasianidae; genus Centrocercus; species Centrocercus urophasianus. The sequence continues at coordinate 38,014,602 of NW_024884253.1, forward strand.
AACCCTCATGAGATACCTCTGTGGTCCTGTATTTTTTTAGTGATTTACTGCAAATATATTCAGCATTTTGACTGATTAAATAGACCTTCGGCAACCTTGAGGGTCACTGTGTAGAGTATGTACATAGAAAATGCATCAGCCCATTGTACCCTGGCAGCTAATGAGATTGGTCGTTAAGTAAATGACACAAAGCCTACAAAAAAAGCTTAGCAGCTCACTAGAGTATCACAGAGTGTCCCTGCACACCACACAACGACACAAACAGTGGACTAACCTAGCCCACCCCTGCTTTATTCTACATCACTGCTTCCCTGATGTCAGCGTGAGAGGCAGAACAAAGGCTAAAAGGCACACGGTAAGTCAGTCTGACAATTATGCCCTAGGGAGAAAGTAGAGCAAATCTTAGCCTAACCATGGGGTTGAAAGTCCGTTTCTAGACAAGTAGGTCATAATGAAGGGATTTTTTTTTTCCTGTCACTTCATGAAGGGGAGAAAAATGTCTCTGGAATCAAGGCTGGGTTTGTTTCTTGTTTGTTTGTTTCCTTTTCTCTCTGTCTTGTTTGCCAGCTTAGAAAAGTTTCTGGAATTCTGAAAGTAAAGTGAAACAGTATGTATATGAACTGGAAATTGTAGTTATAGTATAATGTAATAAATATTCTTTGTAAGAACTGTCACACAATAAGCACCACCTCAGATGTACATTAACATCTGATGAACTTTGCAGACTGAAAGTTTCTTTTTACTACTCTGTAAAAATCAGCTGAAAATGTTAGATGCAAGAATACATATTTCTGTCCACTAGCCAGCTACTCCCCCCAGTACAGTTTTTAGAACTATGCATATAAATGAATGCATTTCTATATATTTTTATTAATATTCTTCTTTATGATTTTTGTATGTTATTTCTTAATGTCGTCTTTACATGAGCAGATATTAAAGAAAGAACTGAAGATCTATTGTTAAGTGTTTATGCAATCGTTACTTATTTCCTTCGCACAGCAGAGAAATATTCATCTGATACCTTATAATTGTAGGTGTCTGTGTATCCAATGATAAAATCTTTTGTAGAAGTGTTTCAGTTAAGTATTTCAGGACCATTTATTTTGCTGAAAAATGGCAACAGGAAGTTGCCAGAAAGTCTTGTTTGCATTGTTAAATGTTTCTGTCTGCTTTGTACTTTGGAGGCTCAGGGGGATGTTAGGTTCAAAACAACATTATATTATTACAGTATGCTTGTCTGAATTAAGTAATCCTTTTTCTTCACCATCCCACTAAAATAAATAAATAAATATTAATTATAGAAATAAAAAAGGAAAACAATACCCAAACCTGAAAAACATGAAATAATAATGTTTTAAGAGTATGTTCTTAAATGTCAACAGTTAAAGAAGCGAAGTTAAGATATCACCTTGTGCTACAGTTGTTTCTTGGTATTGTCATTTTAATTTTTATTATTTTGAAGTATTAATTAATTTGTGAGAAGATTTGCCAAAATATGTTTATATAGATTTGCCAGAATAACCTGTTCTCTTAATTAAAACTCTTCATAGGTCACAGAAATCAGTTCACAACAACATGTCTCTTATCCAGGGACATCCTTTTTACTGCATGGGTAAAAGAAGTAACATTACAGCCTATAGAAATTAAGATCAAGTATAATGTTTTAAAATGTGCACTAGGTGATTCCTTGCAAAGAAGTATATCCATTTGTGAATCCACATATGCATTTTTATATAAATACTGGATGTGTGCAAAAAATTATGTTCACCTACATGGCTTCCCAGTTTACTGAAACTCAATATGTGTTAAGTAATAATTATTTCTTCTTTTTGTACTTCTCGATATTTCCAACTTAGGAAATTTAATGAGGAAGCAAATGAAGACCAGTAAAATTGTGTGTTTGCTTTAATTTTTCATATGTATATTTGAGGTGTGTGCTTCTGAGCAATGTTTTCCTTATGTTATCTTAGAAGGTGAGACACATCAGAATACAAACCTGCCTTCCCAACTAAGTCATTTATTTCACACCTAATGGTTAGATCCACGGAGATTTCACTAGTTAAAAAGGCTTGAAAAGTTTTGCTTTGAACTTTGCTAATTGTTATTAAGTTTTCAATTCATTTTAACATATATAATTTGAGGATATTTTAGCTCAGGTGCATCACTACAGCTTATGCAAACGAACACATCCCTATCACACAATCATCATGGTTTTTACACATCTGTGAAGGAGAATAAGTTGAATTTAATATTTGAGTATTTATCGTGATAACGAACAAGTTCAGCTGTCCTTTTTCCTTTTATAAGTACAGTCATTTCATATGGCTAATATGCAGGTAGTACTACTACAAAATTAATAATATTACTTTAATCTGACAAGTTAAGCTGCAGTAAGTTTCTGTAGTTTTGCATACTTTATAATTTTTCCCTTCCCTATCACTTCTTTGGTACACCTAAGAGAAGAGGAAAAGAAAACTTGATTTATGTCAACTAATGCTGTTCATCTGATCTCCCCCAGAACTATACTACATTTTTAAAATTACTTTTTGATGTAGACTTTTTTGGACTTTACAAGCTGATATGAGACCTTTTTACTTATCTTTGTGTTCCATTCCAGAAAAGACCTGTGTCAGTTTTGTATATGGATCTGAATAACTTTAAGACATTACTCAGTTGATTTGAATAATTCTAATTCTTTTTTTTTTTTTGAACGCTTTTAGTTTTTCAAAACACGAATCCTGATGTATCTGATACTCCTGATCATCAAGTGTGTCCAAGGTCAGTGACAGACTATTGTCCCGAAGGCTTGGCTCTTTCACTCCAAAATAAAGCGTACCAAAGAACATACAGAGTATATTTTATATTCTGCTACGTCCACATCTATTTGAAATGTCTAGACCAAAATGTCTGTTACCTGAATGGATTAATTTTGGAACTATGCATATATAGCTGGAACCAGGTCATTTCTTGTAGTTTATGTGTGTGCATAGTTGCAGATTATTAAAAACCACATAGGCAGAATTAGTGCTTCTGAATTTTAATAATCTTGAATCACTTCAGGATGAAAATACTATTTAATTAATGAGTTAAAACAGAAGATTGTCTTCCTCTTAACTTTCTTTTAATACTTACATAAAATCTCTTGAAGGAAAATTGCTCTCATTTGTGACCATCAAACTTTTTTAATAATACAAGCAACTTTTAAATTCCTAAATGAGAGATTCCTCATTCATGACAGGAAATAACCTAACAGCAAAAGTTACTTTATACTGGTAATTGAGCTTACCTTTCTGAGTAGGTGAACATTACAATAAGCATATGTGATTCCACTGAGATGAGATTGATGGCTCATTTCAATATGGTAAAGCAGGTGTATAAGTGTTTTGAGCATGAGGAGCTTATTGATTTTCTTAATAGATTCAGATAGCATTTGCTAGTTCATTTTTTCAGGTTCGGCTTCAAACATAACTTTTACCTCCATTAAGAAACATTTTTCATTTAAGATGTGTCTCTTATCTCTGCTGTATAAAATGTTAAGAAAAGAATGATTTAGAAGTTTTCCAAAATATCATTTCACTTGAGCATTGGAGATCCCAGTTTCTTAACAGTGTTTCTTCAGGTGATAGTGAGAGTTGTGAGTTCAGTTCCTTAAGAGAGCAGACAATTTGACACCTTAATTACTCCCCCTGACACTTAGAGCACTTGTACAGCAACTGGATTGGCACAACAAAGTAGTAATGGCTCCAAAGGCACCGTTATGGACGATCAGGTCAATAATCCTCATGCTAAGAAGGATTTACATGATACAGAGTAATGGCTCTGTCATTTCTGAAGTAAAAGTACACTTTTTATTAGCACTGAAATACTGTTTTGCAATCTCACACACTATTCACATCAGATACTCTATGGTGGTTAAACAAATACAAACCAAAAACTAGCATGTGTTCTTCAAGTAAGATTTTTCGTTTATCAATTGAACAAAATGATGTTACAATACAGTAGGTAGGTGGTATCCGAAAAGGAGTGTTTTTTGAAAATGAACTTATGGCTGTTTTCAAATCTTTTCTTCTTTGCCGTATCAGAAGAGTGTAGAATATCCTTAAAAATCATGTCATCAAGTAGCATTTTTATGATGCAGTCCAGAAAAAGCTTAGACTTAGGGAGATTTTTGCTTGTTTATTTTGTTCAGTGTTTTTACTGTTTGACTTTCTCTTACTTCACAGACAGAAGTTTAACACAATCCAGTACATTTAGTGTAAATCTTATTACAAATGTAAGTAAGGACAGAAACTGTGATTTTTGTATTACTTTATTTTCTTTTAAATAATCAAATTTCTTGTGAGTAAGAAAAAGGCCACACGCTAAATGAATTTCGCAGAATTGGGAATTTTTTTTCCTTGTTAACAATGCGGTCAACTCAACCTCAAGATATGGAAAGTCACCAAATAATAAACAGAAAGAACTAACATAGCAATAAAAATAAAGAGAGAGAATAGACATAACATTTTCATTTTATCTGTAACGTTTTATAAAATTAAACACCATTTTGAAGTATGAGTCTGGTGGGAATCAACCTGTATATAAGCATTAGACATTAATGAACAAAGTGCAACTGAATACATAAATCACTCTAAATAACATTGACACTTTGTCAAAAGAAGCAAATATATTTGAGGTTTAAGTGTATGGTCATGTTCTTTATGGATAGCCTTTCCCATTATTTTTGAGAGAGACTGCTGTCTACAAAAAGGGTTAAAGAAAATGCATTCTGTTGCATCTGCTTACTAAATCCCTTACTTTAGTAGAAATTCAAATTTTGTAAAGATTATTCGTTTTATTGATGCATATAATTATAATCACAAGCCATCTGCTGATTTGGCAGGCATGGTTAAAATTCTCTAACTCTCATAACCTTTCAAGTACAGTGCCCTTGGGACTCTATTTCACTTTTATATTTTGGAAAACATGTAGGGACAAACAAGAGAGGTCATCTGCCGAAAGTCAGACCTGTAAAATATTAAAAGAATAAAGATTCTGACAACTGTTCTTGTTTTAATAGCAAAGAAAGTATTTTCTATTTTATTTCTGACTTCAGGAAGGATTATACCAGTTTCCATCATGCGTTTTGGGAATTTGAATTTTTTTTAGGGATTAAAGCTCTCTCCTAACACCCTTGAGATTTAGGTTCCAAGTCTAAACTAAAAGAACAAATATTGTTCAGTTTGTTTGTCACAGGTGAATTAAACATATTTGACCTTGGCCCTAATTTTTCCTTTTTAAGCCATTTTGATTGCATTTCCATCTGAAATGTTTTAGCAAACACTATCTGAAATGTTTTAACAAACAGTCTCTCTCTCTCTTTTTTGATCTTGATCACACTGATTTTCATAAAGATGCTCCTATTACATAGTTAGCTTTTCCAATGAAGTTCAATAGAATTTTAATTTTGAGGGTTACACGTAGAACCAGGCATAAAATGAGTGTCTAACATTTTTTCATGCATGTATTTTAATGAGCCTATAATCAACTGGTGGTCAGCCACAATTATAAATATTTGGACTTTTTGCGTAGAAGTAGCCTTGTTTTCCATTTTCTTGTGTCCTTCATCACAGTAGGCCAATCTATCCACTTTATACTTGATTTATTCTTTCTTTCTTTCTTTCTTTCTTTCTTTCTTTCTTTCGTTCTTTCGTTCTTTCGTTCTTTCGTTCTTTCTTTCTTGATCACACAAAGTGCTAACTCTGCTTGTTCTAGTAGAAAACATCCTCAAGTGGAAAAAAAGGTATTAATCATAATTAACATCTTTTGCTTTTCAGCAAGTTATAGGATATTGTCTGCACTCTGAATTAGGAAAAGGAGCATTTTAGAGAGAAAATACATGAAGATGGGAAAAGCTGCATCAGAATGGGATTGTCCAGTGACTTCCTGATATTAGCAGAAGGGAAAGACGATCATCTGTCAACAGAACTGTCTTGCTTAATTCTGTATTGACATGTACCCTGTAGGAACAAAAGATACAACTCTCACTTCTATCTAATTAGTGTGTCTGAAGGCCTGCATACAACATGCGTGCTGCTTTACTCCTTTTGGAGGTTTGATTCTCACCCCACACCCTCATTATGACAAGCAGGAGGGAAATGCACATGTTTGAAAGTGTCTTCACAGCTGAAACTAGGGAAACAGGCCGAGAGTAGCTCTGGTTTATTTCACAACCAATTAAGTATGACATCTGTTGAAACTCAGGAAATAAGTCTCCCTTCCCCCTGTTCATATACTTACTTAAATTGCCAGTCTTTTGTTTGGATATGGTGAATTTTACTTACAAGATTTTGTTGCTTTGGAGTAAATACATAAAATATAGAAAACAACATAGAAAGCCTTTTTTTTTAACTAAGGTTTCACAAAGTGCATGTGAAAAAGCTTCGCTTGGCACTCATGGATTAAGCAAATGATTGTGTTAATAATTCTTTGCTTAAACACTCACTTTACATGCTGAAACAAGGGCATGTTTGTGGCAGGCAATGTAGGCGCAATAACATTTTCACTTTTGAAAATCTGGCTCCTGTTGTTGGCTCCCAAAGGCAAGCAAGAGTTGCTAGAAAGAATTTGGATTTACTTTCTTTAATTTTGTGGTTCAAAACTTGGCACTGAAGGAAAGACACTAAGCAGAACAGGACATGTGACATTATGGATGGTTAAAAAATAATTAAAGAGCCTCTGTCAGTGGTGCCATGGAGTATACAGTAGTTTATAATACACTGAATAAAAAACACTGGTGAGCTTAAATAGCAAACTCAGACATAAGTCATATTACTATAAAGTGAGAGTAGTTCAAGCTGAAAGATTCTTACCATTTATCAGATACCAATCAATGTGGTGTCTTTATTTATGAGAACTTCTATTCATTCATAAAATATTGTCCAATGCAAACATTAAAAAGATGTTATTTCTGTCCATATCAACTCTTAGAGTTCAGTTTCTTTCTACTATGCTTACAGATTGATTGCACTCTTTGCTCTATACCTAGATAAAGAAGAATCTGCCATATCATGCTGACACTATTCTTTCTTTCACTCTTGACACTGGTTTGTCTTGTTCCTGTCATACTGAAACCACACTGCTTATACTGAAGTTATGACTCTCTCTGTTTTACATTATTTTATTTGTTCCTTTGCCAATGCTTTCCTACAAGGACTGGCACTGCTTTCATTCCCAAAAGATAGTTCCCTACTTTATTTCTATAGCTTTTGTTCATCTCTGTTTTAAATTACTTCTCAGAACCATGTAGCATATGTGCTATATAAGCTGTAAGATGCTTCTCAGCAATTGTCATAGGTCCCTTGGTTAGGAATCCTCTAGTGAAATGTCAGTGTGAAGAGTGTAAGTGTCTAGACATGAGCTAGTCATCCACACTCCCTTTAGTAAAAAAAAAAGGAATTTCTTGGATGCAGTTAATCTCACCCTGAAGTAGACATTTGAAACAAATAAGATCTATCACACATGTACAAAGCAACAGAAATGCCTGCAGATTGCCTACAGGCTACCCAGAGACTATGGAAACTGATTGGTCAGTACCTCAGAAATATATATCTGAATTTCAGGCATGTAAAGTTAGAGAAGTGCATCCTGTTGTTCCTGTCCAGCATACAGACAGATTTGATGTCTCCACATAAACTTATTTTTCTCCCAACTTTCTCTCTGCTCTGAGACAGTGATTAGAGTAATATGTTATACTTTTTTTTTTTTTTTTTGCATAAACACAGCATCAACGAAAATGAAATTCAGTGTGTACTCAGATACAAATGGAGAGCAGAATAAGAAAATTAAAAATCATAATGCAGTTTCAGAGAAACAAATTTTGCCTCTGAAATGTCACATTTATAAAAGGGGACGAGCCAATTCTCTATCTTATTTTTAGAAGTAATTACTTTTCTTTTCAAATGCAATTCTTAAAAATGAATGAACTTCAATAAATAACTATCCATGTCAGAATACAATAGAGGTTTATACACTAAATCAGTTGAATTTCTCAATGAAGAATTTCCAGAGTTTTCTCTTTTTGAAGAATTTCAAGATTATTTCTCAAGCCTTGAGATAATAGAAGAGTAGATTAGATCATGGTTTTGCACTCTTTCTGTAGGTAATTATGATTCATAGTTTCTCATGCTGTCATAAAAAATATAAGCAAGGTCTCATTTCAAATTTTTATTTGCTGTGCATGCAGTCTCCATTTTTTGTGTATTTTTGAAGAAATCTGATGACACACATTTTGATTTCTAAAGATTTATATATCATACCCATAGCTTAAGCATAAAGGCTTTAGACATATCTTTGACTTTTAAAGTTCTAGGTACACATTTTTAATTTCTTCAGATGAAGGCAAAGTGATTAAGTTGTATTTCTAAATTTAACCTACTGAGACCTCTGTATGAATTCAGAGCTGGATGGAGCTTCAACAGGCTGAGCTAAGATTTACATAGTGGATGGTCACTACAGGGTAGATCCATACAGAATCTTATGGGATAGTATGCAACTTTCCTCAACGTTCCCTAAGATATACTATAGCATTTGAAGCATGGAGCCACAGTTCTCTGAAAGTCTTTTGCCTTTTTGTACTATTCTCCTGAGAGGAGGAAACTCAGAGTAATAAAACCTACTGCAAGATTAGGTTGAGATTTACTAAAATAAAATAAAATAAGTGTAAATTTGTATATTTGGTAATACTTCCATGTGTGAGAATCAACATCAATGGCAACTGTGCCCAAAATTACAAGCATGCAGACTTCAATACGGTGTAAGTTGACACCAGTCTAACTACCAGTGCTAGACTGATTTAACATTTGTCCTGAAAAGCTTACCTTACACAAATATACTCTTTTTGGAGTTTTCTTCCCTGCAGCCAACATTTTAATGGGTATGATTAAAAGGCATCCATTTAGATATCTGATTTTGAATAGCATGGGAGAATAAAAGGCTTTAAGGTCCAACATTATTTATAGCAATAAAAGTATTACACCAATTATTTTTATTGTTTTTAGTGTGAATAATAATTGCTACTGTTTTGTGATGATGGGGAGTAATACTGTAATATTGCAGGTGCAAGTTGCTTTCATTCAGAAAATGACAGTCTTCAAAAGGCAAATTCATCATATACCCTTCAGGTCATACATCTTGCTTCTCCATTTATGTGTGTGATTTCTTGTATTTATTTTGTTAGTTGCATGACAATCTCTGCCTCTAAAGTTAGAAGATACGTGGCTGTTTTGCTGATATTTAACAAGTAAATTAGAGCAACTCTGCCATTAACACAATAGAAACTGTTCTAGAATCCTAGTGTGTACAGCTGAAAAAAAGAAGAAAGTTTACTTCTAATAGAGAGCCATTAAACCCTGTTACTGCCGGAGATCATTAGGCATCTCAGGAAAGGGAGAAACTCACTCCTAGATTTTCTCATCCCCTAAACAGAGATGACTGGTTCTGAGTTTTCTTGCTTATGGATGAAAATATAGTGTAATGGAAGAAGGAATCTTTTATTGAGCAGAGGAAGATTCTAGATTGTATCCACATAGCTTATATATTCTCATTGCTCGGAGTCCAAGGTTGCCAATACAGCCCGAATAGCTTAAGGCATCTGGACAAAGGGATGTTTCTTTACAGTGACGTACAAAGAAATTTTCATTACTCATTTTCCAGATGATTTTCCAAGTGATACCTTGGAATCCCTTGATTCTGTTGCCTTGATATTTTTAAAAGCAAGTTTATCGTATTTTGAGCTACCAGCCCTGCAAGGTTAACCTACCTGGAAAAAATTAATTTTCTTTCTCCATCATCATATTCAGAAAATCATATTCCTGTGATATTTTTCAAGTACTGTCATTTTATATGACAGCTAAGAAGGAATCTTCATGAATAGGCCTGCTGCAGGTACAACCTCAAGCAGATGAGTTAATTTTCATGTAACTTGTACTGTGTTACATTCCTTTGATATCTTATGAAAATTCATTTTCTCTCCTAATACCTACTGATCTTACTACAAGAAAATCTTCTCAGATCAGGGCAACTGCTGTAAAGACAGTTTTAGGATAGAATCATGTTTTAAAGATCATGCCAATTTAGAGTACTGTCCTCAGTTATATGAAAATCAAAAGCAAGCATTTCTGATTGATGGCACAAGCAGGATTTGAACTTTGGAAGCTCTGCTACAGACTTCTTAGCCTCTCTTTGTAGCAAGACAATAACTTTAGTGACTAGCTGCAGGCGCTTGCTGCTGTTGTGGAGAAGCCAATGTCCTTACTTCCTTGACAATAAAAGGAATCTAGATGCCTGCCCCCTCTCTGTTTTTAAAGCTAGCTTTTCTAAATATCACAGTCCGTAAAGAAGATGTATAAAAGTGATGTATTAGGATTGTTCTTGATCTTACACAGCTATAAAGTATATATCCTTTTCATTCCAACTAGAAAATGATGCATTCTATTTACTTGATATTGAATTACCTTCTAGAATTATGTAAAAACATTAGCAGGAGGTCACTGAAAGACTTAAATAATTATCTCATTAGGTTTTGACATAATAATAATAAAAACACTTTCCTTAAGCCCATTAGTTTTTGTACTATTATCTGGTTAAAACAGTATTTTACAATGGTAGTTTCCAGTCCATAGAGCAGCAAATTATAAATAAAAATTCTCTCCCCAAAATTAAATAGGACTAGGTAGATAGGGGAATAGATACAGCCTTCCTTACATAACCTATTATTCAGTATTTTTTTTAAATAATTTTTTATTATTTTTTTGAGTTCTTTGATTTCAGTTCTTGGTGATTAATTCAGTAGCATTGAAAACACAATGTCAGCCTCAAAAGTAGAGTTGTTTCTATGAAATGAGACATGGAAATAAAAGTTTTAGGTAATTTTTTTAAACTGCTTTGCAAATTCTTTGCACTACAAACCTCACCAATGTGTAAACAGGGCTCTAGCTACTGTGTTTGTCCACAGCTAGAGCTACAGATGAACACAGTGTGGTTGTGTGATGACAGGAACAGCTGACTCATTAGTAGAGAGCAGTGAAAGGTAATTAACCCTGGGAAAAGTACAGCTGCCATGCGAGCTGTTCCTTTCTGTAGGATCTGATTAGAAATTAGTGTTAAACCACTGATTCTTTAAAAAAATGTCATTGATAATTCACTTTCTCTCTCAGGTGTGGCCCCTAAAAGGGGCCTAGGGTAAAACTAGCATAAAAAAGGTCTTCTATATAAAAAGGCTTTTTTTCTGAGACAAGGGCACACCTGTTTGGATGCTTCTGGAGTTTTCTTAACTGTGGATATTGTCCCAGCTTTGAATGCTCCAAATCTATGTGCAATACAGAGAGTGTGTCATCAAAATGACTTAAGATAGAACACTATTGTTTGCTATAATGTAGCTCTTAGTGAGCCTGATTACTTAAAAGTCATAGCTACTACTTCTTGTATCAAGACATAATTATGATGCAAAATGATGCAGACCTCTTGAAAAAAAAAAAGATATGTATATAATACCTGGGCTGAAGTGAGCACAGCATATGAAAAAAGGATTGTGACTTGTGCATTTGTAGCTCCCCATCCCACTCCATTTTCTGAACATGGCTTTTGAAGTGCCAGCAGAAGAGACAGAAGCCATGATTTAATGTGACATCCAAACAACAAGCCAGCCTGTTACGTGCGTATTCATACACCTGATACAAACCTACTTATCAAAGATGACAGAACTAGCAACTAAAGTGAAAATATTTCATTAATATGCTATAGAAATTTTTACCATAATGTTTATTATGCCCTCATACAGACCGGGCTGGATGGGGCTTTGAGCAATCTGGTCTAGTGGGAGTGTCCCTGGCAGGGGGATTGGAACTAGATGATCTTAAAGGTTCCTTTCCAACCTAAAACATTCTATGATTCTATGATTATTTCACATAATTGCAGGGGATGGAAGGGACCTCAAATGAACATTGAGTCCAACAATTTATAGCTATTGTTTCCACAAGAATTTTAATCATTTTATTTTGCAAGTTCTTTGGTCAGGATTGCATCTTTTTATACTTGTGCAGTTAATACAAAATCTATGTGAATGCTTCTACTTGTAACTAATGTGAGTTATTGAGGTTCTCTGAGAACATTCTGATTGTTTTCAACGGAACCAGGCTTACACCAGGGAGTCTGAAGGGAAACTGTGTTCAAAGTAATCAAATATGTAAGAATCTCTCCACAGGAAGATTTTTTTGAACTTACTCAAGTCAAATTCGCTACAGTAAATAATGGATTGCTGTTATTAAACCAATGTAAAATAACTTTAAAAAATATATGCTTCTACAGTGTCATTCTGAAAGTAATGCCTCTTATTTTATTATGTTGGCCTGTGATGTCAGAGGCAGCTGTAGGTATGGCAGTAGAGGTTGTACCTTCCCACCAATATTCCTTCACATTTTGTAAAAGATGTGACAAATGACAGCAGAGAGACAGTCTGATAAAATGGCATCTGACATGGACCCATGCAGAAAAAAAAAAAAAAATTGCAAGCATTGATATTCATCAAAATTTGCTGATAGTTTGTGGAGCTCAAACAGTGGATGTGAGCACAGTGAGGTGATGGGTGGTATGTTTAACCAGTAGGTAGAGAAATGTGAAGGACAAGCCATGTTCTAGATGGCCATGCACAGCTGTCAAACCATGAAATGAGGAATGCCTATATCAGCTCATCTATGTGAATCAGTTAATGGGGTGACTGTTGAAAAATAGTATTTTATAACTGTAAATTTATGTTACCAAACAGTATTATTGTGCTCTTTGTGCCTGCTCTAATTTCTGTGGAAATAAATAGAAGATATTACTTTCTGAGTGACCAATGTATATAGATACATATATATTCATAGTATGTGTATATATATGTATATGTGTATATACACTCGTTATTGATATTTTCAGTATTAAGAACAAAAACATTCAAAGCAAAAAAAGACTTCTAGATTAGTTTTATCTTTATAAGATAAAATAAGAGAAACAAATCTATAAGATAAAACCCTGGCATGTCAAGAGTAGTTACCTTTGTGTAGCCTAATTTGTTAAGAGATGAAAGATCCAAAATATGTTTTCAATTATATTGCCATTCATCATGCATTACTTGGTTCGTATTCTTGGAACTGTCCTTATCTGTTCAATTCTTTTCAGTAAAAAGCTTGAAGAGAAAGAGAAAACATTTTTTTCTTGGAAATCCCAAATAATACCATACACTTGAATTATCAAGTTGAGTTTCAGAGGAAGGAAAGCATCAGCAAGCTATTAAATTGATGAATGCATGAAGATTGAAATAATATTCACTACCTTAAAGTGTGGTTAGTAATGCACAACAGCACATCATGGTACTCTGTATCGTTATCCTCATTTAGCTGACAGGTTAAGAGACTTGCTGAAGGTCACAGAATAGATCAGTGACAGAGGTAAGGAAAGAGAATTCCAGAATCTCTTTTTGTTGCTGTGTTTATTTTTTTTTTTCCTATTTGTACAATCATGATGTCTCATGTCTGTGACAGAAGACAGATGTCAGTGTATGAAATAACATTCACCTCAAGGTTGAACCATAAAAGGGCCTCCCAAAGAGAATTTAAACTCCTATTCCTGGTGCTACTGACCTCTTGATATATCCAACTGAGCACTCTTTTCCTCTCTCTACAGACTTGGTCCAAACTTCTGCTGGGGGAAACCAACAGATCAGAAGTCTGTCCCAGTGTTCATTTTACAGATACACTTTTGTGTCTGTCAAATACTAGTTGTTTTGAATGTTCTTTCTTCTTTCAATTTCAAGGTGGTATTTTTGCTCTTGGTTGTTTCTTTCTTTTTTTTTTTCTTTTTTCTTTTTTTCTTTGTGTGTGTGTGTGTTTTGTTTTTTGTTTTTTTTTTGTTTTTTGTTTTTTGTTTTTTCTGTGCTGCTCAGCAAGCTCCCAAGATCTTCAGGGCAATGTGGTAGTGCAAGCAAGTCCTATTATCTTTAACAGTTAGGGTCATTACAAGTCTTTTAGATGGTGGCAGACTGTACTTCACATGGCACTCTTGTAGTTAATGAACATATGTGATTTGCATGTCGAGGGAAGGCACACTTCCCTTTGTGTGACTTTCCCTTTCTTGGGACATGTCTGTCATGCTTAATGAAGGGAGCTTGTTTAGAAAGGAGAGAATGAATGTTTAGGTTAGAGGGATGGTAGTTGCATTTCTTTTTATAAAAAATACATTGTATTTTTAGATTCATTGTTCCATTTGACTCCATGTCAGAGAACACTCAGTGAGCTAATTAGCCATGCATTTTGTCCAGCATAAGAATTGTGATGCCTTAATTCTAGTTGTTAAATCAATCCCATAAAATTTGGCCAGAACAGTCAGAAATCACAGGGAAGGAACATAGCAACATAGATTAAGCCCATAAGTGCTTGAGAAGTGACCACTTTGTCTGAACCTAATCAACTCCAGCACTTCTGTAGATTCTGCAGAATCCCATTCATTCCTAACTAGCTTGCTGGAAGCCATGTATTGTATAAGGACTGTAACAATAGTCCCTAAACAGCAGGCATGTAGCTGGACCAGAATCTTCCTGGTATTGGAGGAGGCTGCAACAGAGTAATTAAAAACAACACAGTTTTGCTGCTCTTAGTTATACTAATGTGTGTGCTCAGGAGTCTCACTCTGGCCTCAGTCCTGCAGCTACTAAGCTTCTCTTCAACGACCAGAGCATGGTCATCCCTCACTGGAGCCAGTGGCTTTCCCCTTACACAGTACCTCACAACAGAGATGACTCCATGCAGGAACAGTCATCAGGCTGTAAAAGAGTAAACATGTTTTAAAGTAAAATAAACCCTGTGTTCCAGAATCAATGACGCATGCTCTTTGAACTTTCTTTTAAAATTGCTCTGAAATCATAAGGTTGTTATGGTGTGTTTTTACTCCAAATAACGCATGTCATTGTAACACAAGCCTTGAAGTTAAGTGGCTACTTTAATGAAACATAGTTACCATAGCTACCACAGGAGAACAGAGAATAACTTTTAGTTCTTTTGAAGCTATGAATTAGTTTAAAAAGAGGAAAAGGAATAAACAAGCATGCAGAAGTTTATTATTCAGTGCTTCATGCCTGATCAACTCTAAAAAAGAACTCTCCCTAGACTGGGGCATTAACATTTTCCAGTTGAAATCTGTAATTGCTCATCAACAAACACAAAATCACATTTCAGCTCCTCAGTATGTCTGTTTCCGTGTATTTTTTTTCCTGAGTCAGAGAAGAAAGATGTTTCCAAAGTTCTGCTTTCAGCATTTTCTTAATAACTGATAACAATTCTTAGCATTGCTAAGAAGTGATATCCTAACCAGAATGGCTAACCACGACTCATGAAATCTACGGTCTAACTTTATTATTTGTTATAAACACCATCTTAAGAGCGATGGGAGGAAAATGAGAATTTATCATAGTGAAAATGTGTTCCTGGAGCAGTCTCATTGTTTTTCAGTTTCACATTGAGATGTGCTCTATCCCTGAAGTGTTAATGGAGGTCACTGTTGTTGCTCTCCTTTGCTGTGTCAAAGCAAGGGAGTTTCTCCGTAGTTGACTATTGAGAAACAAAATGATGCTCCTTCCAGTATATCACCTTCAGCTTATAAGCCTCAAGAACAGCAGTGATTAACAGGACTTTTACAAAGTTTCTGTGTAGTTACAAGGACAGCTTCAATCTTCTGTCATTTTTTTGCATTAGCTATGATTATGCTTTTACCACCAAAATGCATTTATTTTAAAGGTAACAATACAGAGTCAGAGAATAGCTTATGTTTCATCTATATTTATCAGCACTCACTGTACATTTGTGTCTTCATTACCAGGAAATATTAAGGGACATTGTGCCATCTATTCCTGTTTACAGTTTATTATGCAGAGATAGGAAACACTTAGCATGTAAAATGAATGTAGAAATTATTCCTGGATAGAAACACGGACATTTCCCACTCGTTGGCTCTTTCTCCTCCATCACCGGATCAGAGTGTAATTGTCAGTAATCAGGCCTGCTTGCTGCTGATAAAACCACTCTGAATGCTAGCAGCCTTCTTTGTGTGATGACTCAATTATTCCAGAAGTGCCTCATCAAATCTGCCCCATCAGCTGGGCTAATAAATAAGGAGAAGAAACTGGCCCCCCAAAGCAAATTATAAATCCATTTGCATTAACCATTTCGCTGGTCCATGATCTAGGCAGAAATAAGCATGGCAGATTGTGTTAAGCTTATTTGAATATGTTTATAATGTTTACAGCATGCAACCTTTTTTTTCTTTTTCTTTTTCTTTTTCTTTTTCTTTTTTTTTTTTTTTT